>NW_006769335.1:559948-717132 GCF_000442215.2 Lipotes vexillifer
AGCAGGAATTATTAATATCCCAGTTAAATATGTGACAGGAAGGAAGCACTGTTATTTTAGAAGTTGGCTAGAGACTTCTATTTTTAGCAGTGTGTTTTACTAGATAGCCTGAATGACCCTCTCAATGAAAACAATTAAAATATAATGTAAAATATAAAAATAATATTTTAAAATTCATTGCTGAATTAGTATGATAGTAAAAAAAAATCCACAGCCAAAAAGGAAGTTAAAGTAGGAACACTGAGGTAAATGAGTATCAAATCCAAATTTTGCCCTAGGGGTTTTACCAGACCTGGAAGACTGAATTTCTACATTGATGACTGCAAGAGGTGAAGGAATATGAGATAAAGACTAGAGTGAAGTCAATGTAAGAGTGAAGAAGAATTAAATCTGTTTCACAGAAGGAGATAGCAAGGAAACCTGCCTGGCTTCACCTTGGCACTGGGTGGAGGAGAAAAATAAACCTCTCATGAGAATTTATAACCATAAGTGGCGTTCATATAGTTTTTAGTCCTAATTCAAGATACTAATGAGGTCTGAAAAACTAAAAGATGACATCCCAGATTGGTGGTTCTCACAGGAGATTGGCAAAAGCAAATCCTCTGTAGAAGAATGTAACTTTCATCTAGGCCTCAAAATTTTCTGTACATAAAGGTCCAAATAAAATGAGCATCTCACAGTCAAAGTTTACAAAACACACAAAGAAACAAGACACCCTGAGTAAAAGTCTTCAGAAATAACAAACAACATAATCAGACCCACAGACTATAGAATATAAAACCATCACATTTAGAATATAAAATTAACTTTACTTAAAGTGATTAAGTATATTTATAAAATACTTGAAATAGATACAAGGAACAAGAGACTCTAAAGAACAACCAATCATATTAGAAAAAGTATAAAATAGAATCTCTCCAACTAAAAAAGTAGAATAGTAGAATTAAATCTATATTGATTGATCAGAACACATAATATATGCAACTAAAGACAAATTAGGGGGGCTTCCCTGGTGGCGCAGTGGTTGAGAGTCTGCCTGCCGATGCAGAGGACGCGGGTTCGTGTCCCGGTCTGGGAGGATCCCACGTGCCACGGAGCGGCTGGGTCCGTGAGCCATGGCCGCTGAGCCTGCACGTCCGGAGCCTGTGCTCCACAATGGGAGAGGCCACAACAGTGAGAGGCCTGCGTACTGCAAAAAAACCAAAAAAAAAAAAAAAAAAAAGACAAATTGAAATGAAAGATGGATGCAAACAAATTATCCATAATATAGAACAGAAATGAAATAAAATGGAAAATATGAAAGGTTAAGAGACAAGAAGGTAGTGCAGATAGATCTAATATATATCTAACTAGACTTCCAGAGCGTAGTCATGGAGTAGGAAAAAGGCAATATTCAAAGACATAATAACTGAGAATTTTTCAACATTGTTGAAAGACATTCATCTTTAAGACCTACATTCCCGACAAATCCCAAGCTAGACAATTAAAAGAAATCCACACTAGCTCAATTTTGTTTCTTTTTATGCTAGACACATCACAGTGCTTTTACAGAATGCTAAAGAAAAAGAATATTACAAAAGCAGTCAGCGAGGATGGGAAAACTAGAACAAAACATTATTTACAAAGAAATAGCCACTACACTTAAGATTAACTTATCAATAATAATAATGGTAGCGGAACAGAGTGGAAAATGAAATTTGATATACTGAGAGAATTCTCTACCCAGCAGAAATATCTTTCAAGTTAAAATAAAGATATTTTTAACCAGATCCTCAGTAAAGGAAATTCTAAGTGATGTACTTCAGATATTTGGGAAAAGATCTTGGATGGAAGGTCTGAGATGCAAGAGGTAATAGTGAGCAAAGATATTCATAAACATGTGAATAAATCTAAACATACATTAACTATATGCAAAAAAATATAGTGATGTCTAATATTGTGGGAAAATAGCAAGATAGAATTAAAGAATCTGAAAACTGCTTATATATTGAGAGGGGATTATTACAGTTATAAAACTGAAGTCCTTAATTTGCTGAGAAAGAAGATAAAGATACTCATTAACTTAATTTTTATCCAGTTCTTTTATTTTTCCAGTTTTATTGAGATATATTGATAACTGACATACAGCACTGTGTAAGCTTAAGGTGTACAGCATAATGACTTGACTTTCATATATTGTGAAGTGGTCATCACAGTAAGTTTAGTTAACATCCATCATCTCATATAGATACTAAAAAAAGTTTTATTTTCTTTGTGGTGAGAACTCTTAAGGTCTACTCCCTTAACAATTTTCAAATATACCATACAGCAGTGTTACTATAGTGATCATGTTGTACATTACATCCCCAGTACTTACCTTATAACTGGAAGTTTGTACATTTTGAACACCTCCATCCAATTTCCCTGCCCCTCACTCCCTGCTTCTCATAACCACAAATCTGATTTCTTTTTCTATGAGTTGGGTTGTTTTTTTGTTTGTTTTATTGGGATTTTTTGTTGTTGCTTTCTTTTATTTTGTTTTGTTTACATTCCACATATAAGTGAGATGTATTTGTCTTTCTCTGTCTGACTTATTTCACTTAGTATAATGCCCTCAAGGTCCACTCCAGTTGTCAAAAAGGCAGGATTATTTTACTTTTTATAGCTGCATTATATTCCATTGTGTGTGTGTGTATATATATATATATATATACTACAACTTCTTTATCCATTCATTTGTCGATAAACAATAACATTTTTCCATTTCTTAGCTATCATAAATAACGCTTCTATAAATCTGAGGGTGCAGATATCTCTTCAACATAGTGATTTTGGATATATCCCCACAAATGGAATTGCTGGATCTTATGGTAGTTCTACCTTTAATTTTTTGAGGAACCTATACTGTTTCTAATGCTTTGTAGATGGGATTGTTTTCTTTATTTCTTTTTCAGATAATTTGTTGTTAGTGTATAGAAACTTTGATTTTTATAAGTTAATTTTATATCCTGCAAATTTACTGAAGTTGCTTAAATATAATGGTTTTCTAGTGCAGTATTTAGGATTTTTCTATATATGAAATCATGTTATCTAAAAATAGAGAAAATTTTACTTCTTCATTTCCAATTCAGATGCCTTTTCTCTCTTTTGGTTGCCTGACGGCTCTGGCTAGAACTTCCATTACTATGTTGAATAGGAGTGGTGAGAGTGGGTATGCTTGTCTTGTTTCTGATCTTAGAGGAAAACTTTTCAACCTTTCACCACTGAGTATGATCTTAGCTGTGGGCTTGTCATATATGGCCTTTATTATGTTGAGGTATGTTTCTTGTACACCTAATTTGATAAGAGTTTTTATGATGAATGGATATTGAACTTTGCTCATTAACTTTAGACTTTATTAAGTTAAATGTCTACATAATATTGTTAAAAATAATCAGAAAGTTTGAATGTCAAAGAATAGAAAATGTATACTAGGCAAATACCAACCAAAGAAATCTTATTTATTTATATTATTGGCAGACAAAATAAACTATATGACAAAAGCATTACTACAAATAGATGTTTGTCTCACACCAGTCAGAATGGCCATCATCAAAAAATCTAGAAGCAATAAATGCTGGAGAGGGTGTGGAGAAAAGGGAACCCTCTTGCACTGTTGGTGGGAATGTAAATTGATACAGCCACTGTGGAGAACAGTATGGAGGTTCCTTAAAAAACTACAAATAGAACTACCATATGACCCAGCAATCCCACTACTAGGCATATACCCTGAGAAAACCATAATTCAAAAAGAATCATGTACCAAAATGTTCATTGCAGCTCTATTTACAATAGCCCAGAGATGGAAACAACCTAAGTGTCCATCATCGGATAAATGGATAAAGAAAATGTGGCATATATATACAATGGAATATTACTCAGCCATAACAAGAAACGAAATTGAGCTATTTGTAATGAGGTGGATAGACATAGAGTCTGTCATACAGAGTGAAATAAGTCAGAAAAAGAGAGACAAATACCGTATGCTAACACATATATATGGAATTTAAGAAAAAAATGTCATGAAGAACCTAGGGGTGAAACAGGAATAAAGACACAGACTTACTAGAGAATGGACTTGAGGATATGGGGAGGGGGAAGGGTAAACTGTGACAAAGCAAGAGAGAGGCATGGACATATATACATTACCAAACGTAAGGTAGATAGCTAGTGGGAAGCAGCCACATAGCACAGGGAGATCAGCTCGGTGCTTTGTGACCACCTAGAGGGGTGGAATAGGGAGGGTAGGAGGAAGGGAGATGCTAGAAGGAAGAGATATGGGAACATATGTATATGTATAACTGATTCTCTTTGTTATGAAGCAGAAACTAACACACCATTGTAAAGCAATTATACTCCAATAAAGATGTAAAAAAAATAGATGTTTGAATTGATAAAAAGCCCAGTTTACCAGGAAGATAACATCATTTAAAATTTATATGCCTCTCATAAAAAAGCCTGAAAATATATATAGAAAAATGTGAAAATACATGAAAAATTAAGTCTTGATATTATAGTGGGAGGTTTTAGCATATTTCACTCAGGAACTGATATATTAAGGAGACTAAAAAATGAAAAGGAGGACCAATTCCCGACAGGGTCCAGGACAGCACGGATCAGCCGCCCGGCGTGGATATAAGCTGTGTGGCTGACAGTGTCTTGGTGCTCCGGCCGGGTGCTCAGGCTCTCAGGTGGGAGAGCCGAGCTCAGGACGTTGGACCACCAGAGACCTCTCATCCCCACATAATGTCAATCGGTGAGAGCTCTCCCAGAGATCTTCATCTCAACGCTAAGACCCAGCTCCACTCAACGACCACCAAACTCCATTGCTGGCCACCCTATGCCAAACAACTAGCAAGACAGCAACACAACCCCACCCATTATCAGAGAGCCTACCTAAAATCATAATAAGGCCACAGACACCCCAATACACACCACCGGATGCAGTCCTGCCCACCAGAAAGACAAGATCCAGCCTCATCCACCAGAACATAGGCACCAGTTCCCTCCACCAGGAAGCCTACACAACCTACTAAACCAACATTAGCCACTGGGGGCAGACACAAAAAACAACGGGACCTACGAACCTGCAGCCTGCGAAAACGAGACTCCAAACACAGTAAGTTAAGCAAAATGAGAAGACAGAGAAACACACAGCAGGTGAAAGAACAAGGTAAAAACCCACCAGACCATACAAATGAAGAGGAAATAGGCAGTCTACCTGAAAAAGAATTCAGAGTAATGATAGTAAAGATGATCCAAAATCTTGGAAATAGAACAGAGAAAATACAAGAAACATTTAACAAGGACCTAGAAGAACTAAAGAGCAAATAAACAATGATGAACAACACAATGAATGATAAGAAGGTGATACACTTATAAAAAGTCGCATAGTTAAGAAACAACAGAGTCGGGACTTTGGCTTTCTGACTCCAAACCCAATGCCCTTGAAACTATGAGCACCTCTGGGAAAGCCTAATCCTCTGTCTCCACTTCAGTCAGGTCTATGTAGCAAAAAGTCCCCTTCTGGTTTCAGATATACATAGACCACCACTTATGGTGGGGATGAGGAGACATTTACAGGTAAGTTTTTTTTTTGTTTATCCATTCATCAGTTGATGGGCAATTGGGTTGTTTGTACTTTTTGGCTACTATGATTAATGCTAACAACATTCATGTACAAGATTTTGTGTGGGTATCTGTTTTCATTTCTCTTGGGTATATACCTAGATCAGAAATTGCTAAGTATTGTGGCACTTGTGTGTTTAACATTTTAAGGAAGTGCCAGCCTATTTTCCATAGTTGCTGCAACAGTTTACATTCCCACCAACAGTGTATGAGGGTTCCAATTTCTCCATATCCTCACCAGTACCTGTTACCTTTTTTTTGTTTGTTTGGTTTTCTTTTGGATCATTGCCATTTTGGTGGTTGTGGAGTAGTATCTCATTGTGGTTTTGATTTGCATTTCCTCGATGGCTAATGGTATTGACCATCTTTTCATGTGCTTGCTGGCCATTTGTATATATTCTTTTGAGAAATATCCTTTCAGATCATTTGCCCACTTCAAATTAGCTTATTTGTCTTTTTATTATTGAGTTGTAACATCCTTTATATATTCTAGATATAAGGCCCTTATCAAATATATGATGTGCAAAATTTTCCCCTTATTCTGTAGAATATCTTTTCACCTTCTTGGTAGTGTCCTTTGAAGTGCAAAAGTTCTTCATTTTGATAAGGCCAATTTATCTATTACTTCTTTTGTTGCTTTTGCCTTTGGCATCATACCTAAGGAATCATTACCTAATCCATCCTCACAAAGATTTATGATTATATTTTCTTCTAAGAATTTTACAGTTTGAGCAGTTACATTTAAGTCTTTGATCCATTTTGAGTTAATTTTTATATATAGTGATAGGTGGGGGTCAAACATCATTATTTTGCATGTGGATATCTGGTTGATCCAGCACCATTTCCTGAAAAGGCTATTCCTTCCCCACTGAATTTACTTAGCACCCTTCTCAAAAATCAGTTGACAGTAAATATAAAGGTTTATTTCTTGATTCTCAATTATATTCCATTGCTCTATATGTCCGCCCTTATTCAAGTACTACATTCTCTTGATTACTGCCATCCCATTATGTCACCATATGGACAGAAATCCTACAACATGCCTTCTGCCAAAATCCCCTTTATGACTCGCTTTCCACCCTACTCTTCTCTAGGTCTCAGGGTAAGATATGCCCAAATGGCAATTTAATTTGGTTAGTTCCAAGCCCTCATTCATTTTCACTATCTTTCTTTCTCTCTTGTTTTTTCTCTCAATCTGTCTTTTCTTTGTCTCTTTATCCTATCTGTCCCCTTCCCTCTCAGTTGCCCAACCTTTCTCTTTCTTTTCTTTTTCTTCCTTTTCCTTTCATTCTTTCTATCTTTTCTTTCTCTCCCTATTGTTTTCCCTTCTCTTGGTGTTCTTGCTCTTTTTCATTTACTGCCCCTTTCCACCCTTCCAGTTCAGTCTCACTCTCTCTCCAATCTCAGGCTCTCTCTCTCCCTCTCTCTCTTCCCCTAGTCTTCAGCTGTGAGCTCTCCCAGGTCCTGTCTTTTAAGATCTTGCCAATTCCTGCTAGGTGCCTGTGCAAAACTATACAAAGAATGTAGTTAGTTTTGAATTGTACCAGGGTCGATCTCTATATTAAAGAGATCTCAAACGTTGCTTCAAATATTTCAATTCAACAAATATTTATAGAGAAACCACATATATCAGACATTATGCTCAGTTTCATTATGCACAATTTCATTGACTCTTCACAACAACTTTGCAAAGAAATAAGGAGCTATTATTCCCATTTTACAGGCAAGGAAACTGAACTGAGTGTTGAAGTTCAGTGAGGAAAAGAGGCATGACTACAACTGCATGTAAGCATTAAGATTTGTGTCAGGTCCATGCTTTTTTCACTCTACTGGGCTAGGAATGATTAATACCTATCCTCTAGAGCTAAAACTGAGAGTAAAAGTGTAGAATAGGTGTAAGGAGAGGTTGGAAGGGAGAGGAATGGCCAGGTGGTATAAGTCCCAGCTCCCACCCTGCCCAATTTTCCAACCCAAATTTGCCACACTCTTGATCTCATTCTCAGACCTCTTCCTGCCCCAGGTCCTGAGCCAGTCTTGACCGAAATAGAAAGAATCTTAGAATTTTTATTCCCTTCCATCAATGCACCCTGGAAACAAGTTACACTCCTCAAACCCGGGACCTGACATTGGGTTGCTATATTGTATCTACCACTTCCACCAGTCTTTTTTGGTGCTAATTGAATTTGACACTTGGTGGGTGAGGAGTCAGACATAAATATCCATGTAACCCTTAGGTTTCAGTATTCTGTCCCCTTACCTCATGCTTGTCCAGTGCATAATCTTGGCCTCCTGCCTTGTTATCCTGTTTCATGCATCCCTATGCCTGGGGCTCTGAACACATGCTCATAACTCCCTCCCACTTTTGCCTTCCTCCTCTTAGGGCAGGTTCCACTTCTGTACCTTCCATTCCTCCCATCTGTTACCCACAGCCAGATATTGCATCACATATCATGCAAGATGTGTAGTAGCTTGCAATTCTTCCCTGCCTGCTCTTGCCTGGACCAGGCTACCTGTATCTACTGGGCCCCAACATTGCAGTCAGGATAGTCTTCTCCTGGGGTATCTTCTTCCTACCAGGCCCACATTACCAAGGTCTTGGGGACCCTGGAACTCTTGTGACTGAGTCATGAAGAAATCAGAGTTTAGCCTTAAATGAAGGCCTGAGCCTGATCTCCTCCCCCACCACATTATCTTGCTTCTACAGCCACAATCCAGACTGGAATTAATTAGGTAGTACACATTTTTCAGGTACAGCATAACCTTTCCATGGGGAACTCTGACTGACAGATTCTAATTTATAAGCTTTATTCCAGTGCATAGGCAAACACTGCCACGCTCAGACTGTATCATTTGAAGGTTACAGCATTTAGACCCTAAAGCTCTTAATTTTATTGGAAATGGGAGAAAAAATGTCATACAAATATTTCATTTTGATGCATAATGATTCCAACACACACCCCTTACTGCAGTAATTGCCACCCACTCACCTGCATCATAATTTGATAGTCAGTTACAAAAGGGCCCAACTTCCTGATATGTCTTTTTTTGGTGTCTTAGAGCAACAAAAGTGGGCTTCTTCTTCCCCCATGATAGTTTTCAGAATATCATCTTCCCTGTGTACACATAGATTGGGGTGGGGAATCCCTTCTGATGCAAGTTTAGTATTTCAGTATATTAAGTGTTAACTGGAGTATCTTTCCAAATATAATGGAGCCATTGAAAATTATTCCTGTGCTAGAGTCCCCTGGTAGGCTAGCTGGCAGAAGCACCTTGATCATTCCAGCCTAGATGGAGTAAATGTTGCCTAGAAGGAAAAGAAGAAAGAGAAATAAACAAGCAGAGGGGCACACAGAGTTTGGTACCAGGAGAGCTGAGGAGATAGAACCTGGAATCTCAAGAGGGCCACTGGACAAAAAGCTCCAGTGAGAAAGGCTGAAAAGTGAGCTTAGGGGCAAAGACTATGCTGGTTTAAGCAGGAATGAAATGAGAATGGAATGGGAAATAGTGGAGAAGATACCTGGGTAAAACATGATTTGGGAGAAACACTGGGCCTGCAGACTGGAAAGGATAGAATGTAAATCAGAGTTGGAAGAGCTGCCTGAGGGGCAGTTGTAGCCAAAACTGTGGTGGTGGCGTCAACAATGGACTAGAGGTTAGTTTTTATAGCCAGAAGCTTGGCTCGAACTTACTCTCAGAGTGCATACACGTGGGTCACTACAGGTACAGAATTTGTCTTTGTCGTGCAAGAGGCCCTGGCTCTGCCCACCAAAATTCTGGCCAAAGGGGAGGTTGTGAATAATGGCTTAAGGAGTCTGGTGTTGAAGAAAAAAGGGTTGGGGAGGTCTTTCTTACATTTTAATTCCATATGGAGCTTTCTCTTTGGCTCCCCTTCTCTTCTCCCCCAGAAGTCTTCATCATAGTCAGACATACCCAAGTTCCAGTCCTGGTTCCATCACTAGATGACATTTCTGTAAACTGAAGATAATATCACAATATACTCATTGAGGTTTCTCAGTGTTAAGTGAATGTAATGCAGCTCTCTCTCCTGCTGACCAAGAGAGGGCAGTACAGTAAATATCAAGATTATAGCACCACTTGCCCTTTGCTGCTGGGTGGTCTGGGCCTTGGGCCAACTGGCTCTTCTACTGGACAATTGGAGCAAGGGTCTTGTAACCTCTGCCAGGTTGAAGATAGGATGGATGTCAGGGTAATGGAAAAATTACCAGAGTTAAGGCTATTCTCAAGTGGAAGTAGAGAGGAGATGGCAGCTATAAGAATGCCCAATGCAGCTGAGAGGTCACCTATCTCCCACTCAGCATCTTTACTACTTCCTACAGTGAAATAGAAAGTGTCCTTGATCTCCATCAGGTGGGAGCTGTCCTGATATAAGTCAGTTAAGTTTTCTGACACCTGGCTCAAATCCTTCTCCCTCCCTTCCTCTTCCCTGCCTCTACTCCACTCTTTGGAATAGCTATGGGAACCATCCTTTGTGGGGCTCTGCCAGGCCTCCAGATTTACACTCTATTTACCAACATTTGTGGCTATATTAGGCAGGGTACATGACTTCAGATCTCTCCAGTTGTCCTTTTAGCCTATACTTTAGTAAATAAGAGTGTCACTAGAATTTGTTGAATGCAGAGCATATTCTAAACACAGCCAAATACATAACATTTTGTTATCTCATTTAAAGTGTCCTATAATCACTTTACAGATGAGAAAATTAAGGCTGATAAGAAGGTGAAAAACTCATGAAAAGTCGCACAGTTAAGAAGCAACAGAGTCAGGACTTTGGCTTTCTGACTCCAAATCCAATGCCCTTGAAACTATGAGCACCTCTGGGAAAGCCTAATCCTCTGTCTCCACTTCAGTCAGGCCTATGTAGCAAAAAGTCGCCTTCTGTTTTCATATATACATAGACCACCACTTATGGTGGAGATGAGGAGACATTTACAGATAATTTTCCCTCACATTCACACTAGGCATTCTTTTAGTTATCACGCCTCACCCCAGGTAATCAGGGAGCAGGTACTGATAACTCCTGTTTTCACTGTTACTCCATAGATCTCAGCCTCTCAGTATCTGCCTGAATAAGCTGTCTTCCCTGGCCTGGACCAGTTGCTAGGTAGCAGATTCCCCTCTTTCTTATTCCCATCCTGATGCCACTACCCTTGTTAGGACCAGCTCTCACCCTTATTCTTCATCTAGAGTCCTCAGGTAGGCAGACTGGCAGAAGAGCCCTGATTGTTCCAGCCTGGATGGAGTAAATGCTGCCTGGAAGGAAAGAAACCTTGGTCTTGTACCCATGGCTGCCAGAAATGGAGCCTAAAGGTCCACCTCCTGTGTGTATGAAGTTAGTCAGTGTTTTTAATAAGGTAGGCCACGAAAGTTGACTAATTTCTGCCATTTGGCTCTGGCTTAGCCCAAACCTGCACCTTGGAAGAATAGTGAGCCAGTCAGGCCTGAGAGCTCAGCCACAGCTGCTCTGGGAGCCCACAGCTTGTGCCTGGCCCATTCCCTAACCCTGCAGTTTTATTAGCTTCATTTTTTTATATGCCTTTTAATTTCCTGAATGCAGCCAAAACCAACATCAAATAACTTCAAGGAACACAAGTTCATGATTCCCCCAACCCCTAGTGCTCAGCCCCCCAAGTCACTTTGAAGCAGGGTGAGCAGAATGTGCCACAGTTTTCCCCCTGCCTATCTTTTCAGAGGGTGGGTGTTGCTGCTCTGCGAGCTATTCTCAGACACACTGCTGCCTCAGAACTCACTGTGAGAGATGGTTTCGGGTCACCATAACCCAAAGAGCAGAAGGAGGGAAAAGAGGGTGGGGAGAAAACCCAGCCAGCAAGTAATTATCAGATACCAGCCTCCCTGAGGCCATGAGTGCTGGGCCTAATTGTCCTGGCCAGTGCCTACTAGGAGGGACAGTTGGAGAAATCAACCCCCTGCCTCTCTGCCTCCTTGCCTCCTTCCCTACTTTTCTTCCTCTTTCCTTTCTTATTTCCTTCCAGGCTAGCTAGGAACAAGCATTCTAGCAGGCCTCCCAGATGGGCTGTAAATCCCAGCCACCCCAAGGGATTCACCAGTCTCTTTCCTTGAATTCTTAGGTATTGAAGCCAAGAGCCACAGACAGGTCTGGGAAGTTTCCCAGCACAGCAAGCTCGGCACTGGGCCTGAAATCGGATGCAGAAGTCAAGCTGCCTGTGTTGAAGGAGCTCCCCAGCCTAGAGAAAATCAGAAAAGCAGTTCATATTATAGCTTTCCTGACCCATGGTGCTGGGATTAAAGGTAGGACTCTAGGACTGACTGGACAGAGCCTTGGCCTTTTAGTCAAGAGCCATGGGTTCTACGCCTGAGTGTGTATCTTTGAAAAGTCCTTTTCCTCTCTTGGTCTCAGAATCTCCCAGAAACATAGCAACTTCCTCTGAACATATTCTCCTGAAGTGGAATGTTTCTAATTTTTTAAAATCGATAATATGTTGACATTTTGCTTGCTAAGACTTTGATGAAGAAATTTTAGAGGTAGCAATGTAAAGCAAGACCATGTGACAAAGGGAAGGCAATTCTAGAACTTTTGTTATGTGCTTGCTCCCTTAGCAAACAAGGGCTTTGGCCCTGTTGCTGTGCCCCCCTACCCCATTAGATTCTGGCTAAATCTTTGGTGTCCTCATCTGTAATGTGGACAGAAGGTCTCTAGATACCTTACTACCTTAGCATTCTATTATTATCTAGCCTCTAATTTTTTTTTCCCTGTCCTTGATGGGACTATTTAATAGTTTAATATTTTCCTCTGTGGATAATTATGAATCTATATATTTATAGAACTTCTATCTTTATCTATCAATCTATCTATCTGTCTATCTATATATCTATCTACCTACTGATCTACCTACCTATATACCTATCTGTGTTAAGTATAGCATTTACTACATGGGTTCCTTATCAATTAACTGGATGACAATTCCTCTTTTGATTGTAATCTGTTTCTCTATGGGTCTTTTTTCTCATAAAATAAGCTCAAAATGTAAGTTAATCAGTTCATTTTGTCCATTGATAATGGGAACATATAAATAACATCTCTCTCCTTCAGATGAGAAAGTATTATTAATATAGAGTAGACAAAATTATTATGTTAAGACCCATGAACCCTCCCCATTCAGAAACTATAATAGATGCTTGTAGCTCCAGTCAGAGATAATATTTCTTCTGCAGACAGGTCAGATAATATAGAAATTCTCGTTCAAGTCCTCTCTCCCCTCCCCCAGCATTGAGAAGTTAGAGACAGGAAAAGAGAAAGTGGAAGGAAGCTCCAGGCCGTGTTGTGGCCTCTAACACAGAGCAGTGAGATAGGCAAGAGAGGAAGCATTTACGTCAACTTCCCATCTATTTCTCTTCATTTATCAGGTTATATCAGAAGTTCCCGAACTCTTCTTGGTTATTGACGCCCTTAGCATCTCATTATTTTTTTTCATAGTGTCTCGAAGCCATAAGAAACATCCAATAGTTCCATTTATTAGACAGTTAAGTCCAAACAAGTCAAAAAGTATTCATGCCCCAATAACTTAGTAGCTGCTTAAAAATAATACACATACATTGAAAGAAAAAATATTAATATGCATATTAATATACAGTAAAATATTATTTTATGTCACCTTGAATAGTCATATTTCAGGCAGTGTAAATCTTCTCAGATCTTTGAATCAGATTGGACATCACCACTCTCATTTCTTGTTCCATATGGATTTTCACACAGTACTTGACTTTTATCACAGCAGCCATCAAAAGGAATGTAGCACAATCAAGTGTTGAAACTTTGAACTACCTCAAGCTAGTAGCTTGCAGGAGGTCTGACAGATGTCAAGTACTACTGTGTTTCCCTCAAAAATTAAAATGTGTCACATGCTCATTTGAGTTCACTGCGGTACCCTGAAGAACCTCAAATCATAATTTAGGAACCGCATGGTTACATATTCTTGGACATTCTTAGTTGTAACTGCCTCTTTTTTCCCTCCACTGGCTGAAATGTCTTTCCTTAGTTCTATTTCCACGTCCTTTGTTGTAAATGCAATCTGAAATAAAATAAAAGTATGTCTACATCATCCATAAAATTGCTGTTGAAGATGTGTTCTACTTGCCCCTTCCACTGCATGCATCACATTGACCTGGGGAGATCTTTTTAAAATTGAACATCTGGCATGCCCATCAGATTGGAAAATATTTAAAAACCTGACAACAAGGGCTTCCCTGGTGGCTCAGTGGTTGAGAGTCCGCCTGCTGATGCAGGGGACACGGGTTCATGCCCCAGTCTGGGAAGATCCCACATGCTGTGGAGCGGCTAGGCTCGTAAGCCATGGCTGCTGAGCCTGCGCATCCGGAGCCTGTGCTCTGCAACGGGAGAGGCCACAACAGTGAGAGGCCTGCGTACTGCAAAACAAAAACAAAACGAAAAAAACCAAAAACCTGACAACAAGAAGTGGTGGTGAGAATATAGAGTAATGGGAGCTCTCATATATTGCTGGTGGCAATATAAATTGGTATAAACACTTTGTGAAGATGTTTTGAATTATTTACTAGAGATGGACATATGCATATCCTATGACCCAGATATTCCACAACAACTGGTATAACCTGAAAGTTAATGTACCTGTTCACCATGATACAAATACCAGAATGGTCATGATAATATTGTTCACTATAGCACCTTTGAAGAAACCTAAGTGTTGATGTAGAGTAGAACGGATAGATTGTAGTACATTTGTACAATGGAATACTATACAGCAATATCAGAAAAGGAATCATAGTTATATACAACAACATGTATGGATTTCACAAGCATAATGTTGAACAAAAGAAATCAAAGAAGAATACACACTATATGATTCCATTAATATAGTTTATCAAAAGGCAAATCTAGCTATATTTTAATGGATTTATGTGCAGATGGTAAAATTATATTTACAAAAGACATTACTCTGGTTCTGCCAAAATAGAGTAGCCCCAGTGGGGCTGGGGCTGAACCTCAGCCTCCACACACACCTAGCAGCAATGACTCTGTAAGAGGAAGTGTGAAACAGAGCTAGGGGGCACTCCTGCTCCCTCTCCCCACTAACTCAGTGGATTCCAGTGGAAGCTGAGCTTCCACCTCCACCCTGCAGCAGCAGAGCAATTTGAATCAGCCCTCCACGAGGGCAGTGGAACCAGAGAAGTGTTGATTTTACACCTCACTCGGAGGCAGCAAAAGGGTGCCCTGCTTTCACATATCAAAGGGGTAGGGGGGAAGCTAAACTTCTACACCATCCATCTGCAATGAAGCAGTATGAGTAAGTGCATTGCTTTTGCAAAGGTGGTGTCAGCAGTGCCCAGTAAGAAGCTGAACACACACACCCATCTGGTCCCTACACTATACCACAATAAGGGGACTGCCTGCTTAAGAAAAAGAAGATAACATGAAATAAAATATTTAAATAGGTCTCAGAGGCAGGAGGGATAAATTGTGAGACTGGGATTGACATATACACACTACTATATATAAAATAGATAACTAATAAGAACCTACTGTATAGCACAAGGAACTCAACTCAGTACTCTGTAATGGCCTGTATGGGAAAAGAATCTAAAAAAAGAGTGGATATATGTATATGTATAACTGATTCACTTTGCTGTACACCTGAAATTAATACAACATTGTAAATCAACTATACCCCAATAAAAATAAAATAAAATAAAATAAATCAATAGGTCTCAGAATATCATCTTATAATGTCCCAAACATCCAGAATCCAATAAAAAAATCACACACCATACCAACCAAGAATAACACAACTTGATTGAGAAAAAATAATCAGATTACATTAACATTGATATTAGAATTATCTAACAAGGATTTTTTTTTTTTTTTTTGAGGTACACGGGCCTCTCACTGTTGTGGCCTCTCCCATTGTGGAGCACAGGCTCCAGACGCACAGGCTCAGCGGCCATGGCTCATGGGCCCAGCCGCTCCATGGCACGTGGGATCTTCCCAGACTGGGGCACGAACCCGTGTCCCCTGCATCAGCAGGCAAACTCTCAACCACTGTGCCACCAGGGAAGCCCTCTAACAAGGATTTTAAATCAGCCATCAAAAAATGTTTCAATAATCAATTAGAATTTCCCTTGAATCAAGTGAAAAAAAATTATAAAATATCAGCAAAGAAAACAGAAGTCATAAAAAGTACTAATTAGAAATTATAGAGTTTAAAAATACAATAGCAGCAGGAAAAAAAATACCCTCACTAATTCAGCTCAACAGTAGAGTGGAGATGACAGAGGATCAAATCAGTAAACTTGAGGACAAAACAATAGAACTCACACAATATGTATAACAGAGAGGAAATAGACTAAGGAAAATGAATCTGTGGAGACCTGTGGGACAATAACAAAAGATCCAACATTTGTATCATTGGAGTCTGAGAAATGGAGAACAAGAGAAAGTGATATATTTTTTGAGTACTGAAAGGAAATAACTGTCAATCTAGTTTTCTATATCCAATTAAATTATACTTCATGATGCAGGGAAAATAAAGACATTCTAAAATGAAGAAAAATTGAGAGAATTTGTCATCAGTAGACCTATCTTAAAAGAATGGCTAAAAGAAGTTCTCTACATATAAATGATGACATAAGAAAGCTTAGAACCATGTAAAGGAAAGCAGAACATTGAAATGGGTAAAGTTAGGGTTGAATACAGTAGACTATCTTACTTCTCATGATTTTCTTAAATCCAAATTAATAAGTGAACCAAAAATTCTAAAATCTGATGTAGTACCCAATTTAGGCAGAAGAAATGCTTAACAAATTATATTTTTTATGTGGGGAGGGTAAAAGGAACTAAAGAAAGTGAAGTTTCTGCACTTAAATCAAAATAGTAACTCGGCAATACCAGAAAACTTTAAGTTATGTAGGTACATTTACTATCTAGAGAAACCACTAAGAAAAGGATACAAAGTGATATACTAAAAATTACTACAAATAAATCAAGATGGAATATTAAAAAATTGTTCAAATAACCCAGAAAAATGTAAAAAAAAGAGAATGGGAATAGGAAACAGAGCAAACAGGAAAAAACATATGACAGACTAACATATCAATAATTACTTTAATAAGGTTAACAGCTGAACTTTCAGCAGAAACTCTGCAAGCCACAAGGGAGTGGCAGGACATATTGAAAGTGATGAAGGAGAAAAATCTGCAACCAAGATTACTCTACCCAGCAGAATCTCATTCAGATTTGATGGAGAAATTAAAACCTTTAAAGACAAGCAAAAGCTGAGAGAGTTCAGCACCACCAAACGAGCTCTACAACAACTGCTAAAGGAATTTCTCCAGGCAAGAAACACAAGAGAAGGAAAAGACCTACAATAACGAACCCAAAACAAGAAAATGGGAATAGGAACATACATATTGATAATTACCTTAAATGTAAATGGACTAAATGCTCCCAACAAAAGACACAGATTGGCTGAATGGATACAAGAAAAAGACCCATATATTTGCTGTCTACAAGAGACCCACTTCAGACCTAGAGACACATACAGACTGAAAGTAAGGGGATGGAAAAAGGTATTTCATGCAAATGGAAATCAAAAGAAACCTGGAGCAGCAATTCTCATATCAGACAAAATAGACTTTCAAATAAAGACTATTAGAAGAGACAAAGAAGGACACTACATAATGATCAAGGGATCAATCCAAGAAGAAGATATAACAATTGTAAATATTTATGCACCCAACATAGGAGCACCTCAATACATAAGGCAAATACTAACAGCCATAAAAGGGGAAATCAACAGTAATACATTCATAGTAGGGGACTTTAACACCCCACTTTCACCAATGGACAGATCATCCAAAATGAAGATAAAGAAGGAAACCCAAGCTTTAAATGATACATTAAACAAGATGGACTTAATTGATATTTATAGGACATTCCATCCAAAAACAACAGAATGCACATTTTTCTCTAGTGCTCATGGAACATTCTCTAGGATAGATCATATCTTGGTTCACAAATCAACCCTGGTAAATTTAAGAAAATTAAAATTATATCAAGTATCTTTTCCGACCACAATGCTATGATACTAGATATCAATTACAGGAAAATATCTGTAAAAAATACAAACACATGGAGGCTAAACAATACACTACTTAATAACGAAGTGATCACTGAAGAAATCAAAGAGGAAATCAAAAAAAACCTAGAAAAAAATGACAATGGAGACATGACGACTCAAAATCTATGGTATGCAGCAAAAGCAGCTCTGAAAGGGAAGTTTATAGCAATACAATCCTACCTTAAGAAAGAGGAAGCATCTCGAATAAACAACCTAACCTTGCACCTAAAGCAATTAGAGAAAGTAGAACAAAAAAACCCCAAAGTTAGCAGAAGGAAAGAAATCATAAAAATCAAATCAGAAATAAATGAAAAAGAAATGAAGGAAATGATAGCCAATAGCAATAAAACTAAAAGGTGGTTCTTTGAGAAGATAAACAAAATTTATAAACCATTAGCCAGTCTCATCAAGAACAAAAGGGAGAAGACTGAAATCAATAGAATTAGAAATGAAAAAGGAGAAGTAACAACCGACACTGCAGAAATACAAAAGATCATGAGAGATTACTACAAGCAACTCTATGCCAATAAAATGGGCAACCTGGAAGAAATGGACAAATTCTTAGAAAGGCACAAGCTGCCAAGACTGAATCAGGAAGAAATAGAAAATATGAACAGACCAATCACAAGCACTGAAATTGAAACTGTGACTAAAAATCTTCCAACAAACAAAAGCCCAGGACCAGATAGCTTCACAGGCGAATTCTATCAAACATTTAGAGAAGAGATAACACCTATCCTTCTCAAACTCTTCCAAAATATAGCAGAGGGAGGAACACTCCCCAACTCATTCTACGAGGCCACCATCACCCTGATTCCAAAACCAGACAAGGATGTCACAAAGAAAGAAAACTGCAGGCCAATATCACTGATGAACATAGATGCAAAAATCCTCAACAAAATACTAGCAAACAGAAGGCAACAACACATTAAACGGATCATACACCATGATCAAGTGGGGTTTTTTCCAGGAATGCAAGGATTGTTCAATATACACAAATCAATAAGTGTGATAAACCATATTAACAAATTGAAGGAGAAAAACCATATGATCATCTCAATAGATGCAGAGAAAGCTTTTGACAAACTTCAACACCCATTTATGATAAAAACCCTGCAGAAAGTAGGCATAGAGGGAAATATCCTCAACATAATAAAGGCCATATATGAAAAACCCACAGCCAACATTGCCCTCAGTGGTGAAAAACTGAAAGCATTTCCACATAGATCAGGAACAAGACAAGGTTGCCAACTCTCACCACTCTTATTCAGCATAGTTTTGGAAGTTTTAGCCACAGCAATCAGAGAAGAAAAGGAAATGAAAGGAATCCAAATCGGAAAAGAGAAGTAAAGCTGTCACTATTTGCAGATGACATGATACTATACATAGAGAATCCTAAAGATGCTACCAGAAAACTACTAGAGCTAATCAATGAATTTGGTAAAGCAGCAGGATACAAAATTAATGCACAGAAATCTCTGGCATTCCTATACACTAATGATGAAAAATCTGAAAGTGAAATCAAGAAAACACTCCCATTTACCACTGCAACAAAAAGAATAAAATAACTAGGAATAAGCCTACCTAAGGGGACAAAAGACCTGTATGCAGAAAATTATAAGACACTGATGACATAAATTAAAGATGATACAAATAGGTGGAGAGATATATCATGTTCTTGGATTGGAAGAATCTACATTGTGAAAATGACTCTACTACCCAAAGCAATCTACAGATTCAATGCAATCCCTATCAAACTACCACTGGCATTTTTCACAGAACTAGAACAAAAAATTTCACAATTTGTATGGAAACACAAAAGACGGCAAATAGCCAAAGCAATATTGAGAACTAAAATCGGAGCTGGAGGAATCAGGCTTCCTGACTTCAGACTATACTACAAAGCTACAGTAATCAAGACAGTATGGTACTGGCACAAAAACAGAAAGATAGATCAATGGAACAGGATAGAAAGCCCAGAGATAAGCCCATGCACATATGGTCACCTTATCTTTGATAAAGGAGTCAGGAATGCACAGTGGAGAAAGGACAGCCTCTTCAATAAGTGGTGCTGGGAAAACTGGACAGTTACATGCAAAAGTATGAGATTAGATCACTCCCTAACACCATACACAAAAGTAAGGTCAAAATGGATTAAAGATCTAAAGGTAAGGCCAGAAACTATCAAACTCGTAGAGGAAAACATAGGCAGGACACTCTATGACATAAATCACAGCAAGGTCCTTTTTGACCTACCTCCTAAAGAAATGGAAATTAAAACAAAAATAAACAAATGGGACCTAATGAAACTTCAAAGCTTTTGCACAGCAAAGGAAACCATAAACAAGACCAAAAGACAGCCCTCAGAATGGGAGAAAATATTTGCAAATGAATCAACTGACAAAGGATTAATCTCTAAAATTTACAGGCAGCTCTTGCAGCTCAATAACAAAAAAATAAACAACCCAATCCAAAAATGGGCAGAAGACCTAAATAGACATTTCTCCAAAGAAGATATACAGACTGCCAACAAACACATGAAAGAATGCTCAACATCACTAATCATTAGAGAAATGCAAATCAAAACTACAATGAGATATCATCTCACACCAGTCAGAATGGCCATCATCAAAAAATCTAGAAACAATAAATGCTGGAGAGGGTGTGGAGAAAAGGGAACCCTCTTGCGCTGTTGGTGGCAATGTAAATTGATACAGCCACTGTGGAGAACAGTATGGAGGTTCCTTAAAAACATACAAATAGAACTACCATATGACCCAGCAATCCCACTACTAGGCATATACCCTGAGAAAACCATAATTCAAAAAGAATCATGTACCAAAATATTCATTGCAGCTCTATTTACAATAGCCAGGAGATGGAAACAACCTAAGTATTCATCATCAGATAAATGGATAAAGAAAATGTGGCATATATTTACAATGGAATATTACTCAGCCATAACAAGAAACGAAATTGAGCTATTTGTAATGAGGTGGATAGACCTAGAGTCTGTCATACAGTGTGAAGTAAGTCAGAAAGAGAGAGACAAATACCATATGCTAACACATATATATGGAATTTAAGAAAAAAAATGTCATGAATAACCTAGGGGTGAAACAGGAATAAAGACACAGACTTACTAGAGAATGGACTTGAGGATATGGGGAGGGGGAAGGGTAAACTGTGACAAAGCAAGAGAGAGGCATGGACATATATACTTTACCAAACGTAAGGTAGATAGCTAGTGGGAAGCAGCCGCATAGCACAGGGAGATCAGCTCGGTGCTTTGTGACCACCTGGAGGGGTGGGATAGGGAGGGTGGGAGGGAGGGAGACGCAAGCGGGAAGAAATATGGGAACATATGTATGTATATATAACTGATTCATTTTGTTGTGAAGCTGAAACTAACATACCATTGTAAAACAATTGTACTCCTATAAAGATGTTAAAAAAATAAAAATAAATATAATTACTTTAAATGTATATGGTCCAAATATAATTAAAATACAGATATTCACAGAGTGAAAAAATAACTTATCCTACAAAATATTTTCTATAAGAAACTCTCTTTAAATACAATGACATCACTAATTTGAAAGTAAAAGGATGGAAAAGATATGTCATTCAAACATTAATTTAAAAGCAAGAATAGCTAATATTAATATAAGATGAAGTATATTTCAGAGCAAACAATTACTAGAGACCAAAGAGCACACTGCACAATGATAAAAGGATTATTCCATTAGGAAGACACATACTCCTAAAATCCATAACTGTAGTAGAAGACTTAGTACCCTACTCTCAGAGATTTATAGAACCACTAGACAGAAAAACTGAACAATACAATCAACCCAAATGATTTTATATATACATTTAAAATATATATTATATTTTATGTATATATATATATATATATATATATATCTGACAAAGAAAAGCATCTATAAAGAACTCTCAAACCTCAATAGTAAACAAACAATCCATTAGAAAATGGGCAAAAGACATGAGGTGGCATTTCAATGAAGAGGGTGTACAGATGGCAAATAAGCACATAAAAAGATGTTTAACATAATTAGACATTTGGGAAATGCAAACTGAAACTACAATGAATCATCACTGCATATCTATCAGAATGGGTAAACTAAACAATGGCAACACCAGATGCTGGGGGGCATATGGACAAACTCTATAACTCGTGCATTTCTGGTGGGAATGGAAATGATACAACCACCCTGGAAAAGATTTTGGCAATATCTTACAAAATTAAACACATAATTACCAGAAAGCCCAGAAATTGCACTTATGGACATTTATCCCAAAGAAATTAAATGTATGTTCACACAAAAACTTGTACACTGATGTGTATAGCAGATTTATTCTCAATAGCCCAGCCCAAACTGGATACAATCCACATGTCCTTCAACAGGTTAATGATTAAGCAAACTGTACTACATCCATACTATGGAATACAATAAAATGGATTGAACTATTGATACATTCAGCAATTTGGATTAATCTTCAGGGAATTATGCTGAGTGAAAATAGCCATTCCAAAAGGGTCACATGCATGATTCTATTTATATAACATTCTTGAAATGGAAACAGTTATAGAAATGGGGAACATATAGAACAGATTAGTGTTTTCCAGGGTTCAGGAATGGGTAGGGTGGAGGGGCAAGGAGGTGAGTGTGGCTTTAAAAGGGCAACAGGAGGGATGCTTGCAGTGATAGAACTGTTCTCTATCTTGACTGTATCAATATCAATATCCTGGTTGTGATGTAGTACTATAGTTTTGCAAGTTGTTATTGTTGAGGAAAACTTGGTACAAGAATCTCTCCTATATCATTTCTACAACTGCATCTGAATCTACAATTACTATCAAATGGAAAGTTTAATTTTACAAAAGAAAAAAATAAAAAAGACATGGGTATCACAAAAGTCAGTATAGCAATTACCTCTAGGGGAAAAGAGAGGATTATGATCAAGAAAGGTCACATGGAAGTGTTTCTGTGGTCTTGGCAATGTGTTATTTATTGACTTCAGTGATGGTTATATGCATTTCATTTTATAAATTGTCACTGATTATACAAATACTTCTATGTAGCTTTCTACATACATGCTATATATTATAATGGTAAAAAATTACTTAAAATATATATTGGATCATTTTCATTCACTTGCTTAAAATTCTCCAATGGTTTCTTTTGTGCATAAGATAACATCCAAACTCCTCAACAAGGCCTATGGGGCCTTCTTCACCAATCATTTCCTTCTTATGTTCTGTGCTCCTGACATATTGGAGTTTTTTCAGGTCTTCCCACCACAGGATTTTTGCACAAACTTTTCCATCAGCTTGGAGAATGTTTTAGCACTCTCCCTATCCTTTATCTACAGATTTAACGCAAACCCCCAGACTATATCAAACTCAGTGATATGCCTTTTTCCCCTTATTAACACTTTCATAATTTATAATAATGTATTCTAAATAATATTTTGAGTACTGCCTGTGTCCTCCTTAACCCCTTGGCCTCCAAGCCATAAACGCCACGAGTACAAGAACCCAATTTACCTTGTGTCTTACAGTGCCTAGAACAGTGCCTGGCACATAGGATATACTCAGTATATATTTGTGGAAAAAGCGGAATAAAATTTCATTTTGTCATTTTGTGTTACTTTTGGAGGTAACATACTATGTTGGAAAGATTCTTTAGAATCAAATTTCTCAAATCTTCGTCAAATATTGAGTCTGTCACTCACTAGCTGTTGACCTACGGCAGGATTATTTACCTCTCTGATCCTTAATTTCATCACTGTCAAAATAAAACTAATAATTCTTATCTAATAGGACTGTTACAAAATTGAAAAGCAGTATTTTATTTTATTTTTGAATTTTATTTTATTTATTTTTTTATACAGCAGGTTCTTATTAGTTATGCATTTTATACATATTAGTGTATATATGTCAATCCAAATCTCCCAATTCATCACACCCCCCACCCCACCACTTTCCCCCTTGGTGTCCATACGTTTGTTCTCTACATGTGTCTCAATTTCTGCCCTGCAAACTGGTTCATCTGTACCATTTTTCTAAGTTCCACATATATGCATTAATATACGATATTTGTTTTTCTCTTTCTGACTTACTTCACTCTGTATGACAGTCTCTAGATTCATCCATGTCTCTACAAATGACCCAATTTCGTTCCTTTTTATAGATGAGTAATATTCCATTGTATATATGTACCACATCTTCTTTATCCATTAGTCTGTCGATGGGCATTTAGGTTGCTTCCATGACCTGGCTATTGTAAATAGTGCAGCAATGAACATTGGAGTGCATGTGTCTTTTTGAATTATGGCTTTCTCTGGGTATATGTCCAGTAGTGGGATTGCTGGATCATATGGTAATTCTATTTTTAGTTTTTCAAGGAACCTCCATACTGTTCTCCATAGTGGCTGTATCAATTTACATTCCCACCAACAGTGCAAGAGGGTTCCCTTTTCTCCACACCCTCTCCAGCATTTGTTGTTTGTAGATTTTCTGATGATGACCATTCTAACTGGCGTGAGGTGGTTTTGATTTGTATTTCTCTAATAATTAGTGATGTTGACCAGCAAAAAGCAGCACTTTATGCCAGGATGCCTATCATAATGTTGAAACAATACGTGCAAAAAATCTTTTCCTGCATAAATTCCCTTTCCATTTAATCCAGGAGAAACTTTGTTACTCCTAAACAACTCATTTTCTTTTATCAAATATAGAAATTACATAGCCCACTATGTATCTCTTTTTTCTCTAGCCTCTAGGAAGCTCAAGCACTCAACCTCTCAGTGCAAGTAGGATAAGTGCCTCAGTTGCACTCGATTATCTCTAAGGACACTTTCAGGGCTGTCTTTTCTGGTTCTTTTCAGAATAGTGCTCAGTATAAAAGAAGAGTATTGCTGAACAAGCCCCTGTAGACTTACTGCAGCTTTCAACCACAGGCTTTTGCAAACATGGAGCAGATAGTTGCCTGCTTAGTATGATCTGATAGGCCTAAGCAGGGTTGCAAATGGATATAATTTTTCATTCCAATGTTTACCATTTACAGAGGATGATTGTGAGACAGTATCTAAGTTCTGTAGAAGAAAGTGGTATGATCAATTAGTGATTTGTACACAGGCACAGAATGGGGTAATGGTGGAATATTTACTGCATGATTATCATTTCAGATCTTGTAATATGTCTCCCCACCACCTGATCCAAAGCCAAAAATTCCATCATTGGTGTTTCATACCTCTGGGAGGGGCCAAGTGAACAACCTGAGGCTTATTATGAGGCCTTGGAGCAACGGCTCATTGACAGCCAGCTGAGACCTGATAGTAATGGCACGTAGGATAAGACTGGCTGCTAAAAGTTCATGGCATGGAATAGAAATGAAGTTTCTTATCTGCAGACTATGTTCATTGCTTCTCTGGACCTCCTGGTGTACTCAAAGTCTTTAGAAGCCACTACACAGAAGTGATAAAGCTGATGCTCTCACCTTGGTCCTTTAAATCATGTCAGATTCTAAAGCAAGTCATCTGATGCCTGTGGGCCTCAAAGACCAAAAGACTGTAGAAAAGAATGTATAGATAACCTACTTTCTACATACTGGCTAGGAGGACTGTCTTCCCTCTCTCCCTTACCCCTTACCTCCCTCCTTCCTTTCTTCCCTCTTTTATCACCTCTTCTCTGCTGTCCCAGTTGTCTCCCTGACTTCTTTTTATGCTGCTTCCTTCCAAAATCCTTATCTGTGTCTCCTCTAGTGCCATCAGGATGTGTCTTCAGCTACCTTTCCCACCCTGGGTCTTTTTAAGAGCCTTGATTCAAGAACACTTATGGTTTGCAGATGTCAAGTGATTATTCCCCTCTTGCCTGAGACTCGGGGCAAGTTAGTGTGGTCTCCCTGCCCTCACTAAAGTGGGAGTTTTGTGAGGTAGAGATGGTGTCTTGCTCACATAGTCCCAGGTTGAGGAGGTGATTTTTGAGTGACCATACTGGGACTGAATGAACGAATGAGCTGGAAGAAATTTTAAGGGTTATCTAGTTGAAGCCCTTGGTCCATATTTTATGACACATTGTATTACAAATATGGAACCTGGGATCTGGAAAGGGGAAGGTTACACAATGACTTAGGAGAAGAACTAGGGCTAAATTTTAATCCTTTAGATCCTCAGACAAGGGCTCTTTGTGCTAGAGAAAACCCAGACATTATGAGTTTAAGCCTCGGCTCTGCCGCTTCCTAGCTGTGGTAACTCAGTCCTACAGAGAATTTCAGTTTCACTCTGCAGATATTCTCAGTGCACCCTCACTTCCTGTTTGTTGGGGCTGCCTGCCTGTGTAGCATGTGACAGAGAAACCTGACCTGTGCTACTCCAGAAGTCAGAGCTAGGACAAATGAGTGACAGCTATGGAGAGGCCAATTTAGATTCAGTTTAAAGAAGAATTTTCTAATAATTTGGGTCATCAGTATAGCAATAGACTGGGTAGATTGCCTTGTAATGTGGGGGTGGGCTCAATTGGTGATATGGGGACAGAGGCTGGAAGCCCCTTTGGCAGGGATGTTGGAGAGGGGATTCTTGTCTCTTCCATGTGTGAGATTCAATTATTTCATACGTTTTTAAAAAACTTAAAAAATCTTTCAGTGGATCCCACTGTCTACCTCAGTGTTTCTCAAAGTGTGGTTTACAGATCCTCTGCATCAGCATCATGTGACGCACCTTTTCCCAGGCCCCGCCCTAAGCCTACTAAATCTGAATCATTGGAGAATGGTATCAAGGAATCTTAATGTTTACCAACTTCCTTGGTTATCTCCTACCCACTTTAGGGGCTTATTTAAACCCCAGAACCTGCACCATTTTGCCATTCCAACCACTGACTTTTCTCCTTCCTATCTGTGTTTCCATAGCTCACCCAAACCTTTACTTTTCCCTTAAACTTTCTCCCAGATGCTTAGTTAGTCTTGTGACCTTGGGCAAATTACTTAATTTCTATGAGGCTAAGAAGCCTGACATATAAATGGTGTTCCTTAAATCTCAATCCCTTTCTGCTTTTTACTTCCTTCCTTAGTGGTCTTTTCCATTCTGGACCCTTGGTTTTAAACTCCTTCTCTTCATTTGTCATGATCTCCAGTACACTGATTCCTGTCTCCCCTACCTTTATTAGCACAGGTATGCACACACACACACACACACCAAAAATTAAAGAATAGGAAAAAATCAACATCAACTGAGAATTATTTGAGTGCTTACTATGTGGCAGACCCTCTGATAGGCACTGGAGCTACAAAGATGAACACAGCATGGTCTCTACCATCAAAAGGATCACTTTCCAGCACAGGAGACATTCACATATACAGCCTGTTCATCCCATACCTAGAATGCTATGGGAGCTGAGAGAGAGGGATCATGGATCCTGACCTGCATGTGAGAAGGAAAGAGAATCAGGGAAGGCGGTAAGGAGGACAGGTCAGAGTTGCAGGGAACAGAGCAGTGTATGAAGAGTGGAGAGTGCATCTGCAGGTCAAGTAGAAAATGTTCAGCACAGTTGGGGAATATTGGCAGGGGAAGTGGTTTGGAAAGTACCCTGAGTATGAGGTACCTGTGTGCTCTCCAGATACAGATGGTAGATAGATATTTAGATAATATCTGTCTGAAGTTCAAGAGTGAAGTAGGGCTGAAGAGCTGGATTAAGGACAGATCAACATGTAGATAAGACTTGAAGCCTTGAAATAGAAAATGCCAGATGGTTAAAATGAGTGGGCAGGGAAAGGCCTAGGTTTCAGAGGTCTCTCTTTTCAGAACTCTGATGAGCCCAGAGAAGCTTCTTGAACATTTCTTTTAAGAGGAGTTCTTTATGTCTCATCAGTGCTGCCCTAGCCTATATAGTATGAATTAGAAAAAAAATCCTCTTTGGGCAGACACATTACACAAAGGTGTCTCTTTTGGGTGGGTGCAGCACTATAAGTGAGCAGCTACTTGACAAGCCAGACAGTCTCTTCTTGCCCTCTCAGCAGAGCACCTTTGTTGTCTAATACATAAATAGTGCAACCCTACAATGTATCTTTGAGTATACCACCACCAGGAAGGTGGATGTAGGTGAAAAATGTCACCAGGTGCCAGTCTGGCCTTCCCTGGGAGACAGCTACCTAGACTCTCACACAAGGAGCATGGCTTCAAGTCCTTTGCTTCTGCTGGGAAAAAAATTTGAAGATTTCCTCAGAATTTCATGGTTCTTATCCAAAGGCCACAGGCTTTGGTATTTGAGGTACTTCACCAGGGAGAAGTTTTCCTGAGTCACCTGTAGAATAATTGAATGAAAAATGCTGTCTGGACAGGTTCATAATCACTGAACCACATGCTACCTGCTCAGGCTCCCCCTGGACTGGAGGCCCAAGGTAGGTGACCCAGGCAGGAAACTGAATGCTAGAGTTGGGCACCCAAGATAGTACTACAACAGTAGTAAAAAGAAGACAAGTAGCACTTGTTTGAGGCTAGTGCTAAGCTCCAGTTCAAGGTCAGGCTGGGCTTACAGGTCAGGTCAATGTGTCCTAGCTGTTCTTAGATAAGGGAGGCAGAGGCTCGAATACAAGCATTCCAACAAGAAAAGTCTAGCGTTCCTTGCTATCTATAGCTGCTCCCATCAGTCTATGAGCCATGAGCCACTTCTTCCTTGACCAAACCAGATAGCTGGCTTAAGGAACAGCTATGCATGTGGGCCACATTCCTCTTCCCCACCTTGGTCTTAGCTAGGATGAGCATGTAACTGGACACTGGCTCTGCTAACAGGAGCTGTCAGCAGCAGAATATGTTGCTGATGACAAGGCATATCAAATATGCTAGTGCTGATCCTTGAATACAGAATCCAGCCAGAGGCTGATTAAATCTTGTGCACTGGCTTATGTGCTAGGCCCCAAATGCTGATGAGTACTTTGTGCCAGCTCTGGTCTATGGGGCTTCCTATGTGGGAATAAGCCCTGTGTTGCTACAATTCCCCTTTGCAGGAAGATACCCCAGACTACAGGTCAAGAGCCTCAGGTTCTAGCTCTGGCTCTGCCACACATTTAAAATATGGCCATTTAAAATAAAAATGGCCTTTAGCAAGTTCTTTCCTTATCTGTATCTCAGTTTCTCCATGAATATCATGACAGATTTGGACCCTTCTAGTTCTATTATTTTGTGGCTTCCCAGAAACTCTGACTTGGCCTATCAATCTATTAATGTCAAGCCTTTCCCTTTCTTTTCTCCCTCTCTCCCTATTCCTCTCATCTGCACATTCTCTGGAGGAACCTCTGGCCTTAACTTGTGGCATTATCTATCCCAGGCAAAATTCTTGTATTTTTAAAAGAGTCTTTAGGAGGTAATAATTTAACCCAGTGTTTTTCAAACTGTGGGTCACAACAAACTAGTAATTATGATTATGATTATGAAATCAATTTAGTGGTCAACAACCGGCACTTCTTAAAAATGAAATAGAATAAATAGAAAATATCACAGTGATTGCACATACTAAAGGTAAGTAATGTTTACTGAAACTTTTGTTTTTATATTTGGTCAAACAAAATATAAAACTGCAAATATTCAGCAATTTTTGACATATAAAAACTGCAATCCACATGTACATGAAAATATATATGAAGGTGCACCCACATAGACACACAAGTAAAAGCAATTACTGGTTCACAGTATAAAATGAATTCTTTACTGTGGGTTAAAGTTAAAAATGTTTAAAGATACAGCCTTAAACAGAGAAGATGGCTAGAGGTGAGCTATAAGTACATCACTGGGGAAACAATTTTGGGCATAGGTTTTTTGGGATTCAGCATTTCTCAAATAAAGGCAGCAACCTTCTCTGTTATCTGTAGAATTTTCCAATTCTGTTTATATAATACACTACTTCTGGAACATTTTAGGTAGTCCTAACCTCCCTGTCAAGAAAATGGAGCATATTCAGGGGACCTTTTCTGTAGAATCACATCTTGGAAAGGAAAAGAGCAACTGGGCCTTCCAGGATTGGTGAAATGGGGCTTCCATCTTTGGTCCTCAGTATTTGCTGGGCCACAAGGCCCCATTCACCATGGTGTGCTCCCTACAAGTGAGAATAACAAACAGGGCACTCCGGCACTGCTTGTGTCTTCCTGGTTCCCAAAGCATGGATTCTGATTTTGTGAGGTATAATTGACATATACAATTATATTACTCTCAGATATACAACGTAATGATTTGAAATTTGTGTATATTGCAAAATGATCACAATAAATCTAGTTAACATTCATCACCATACATAGTTACAAAAATTGTTTCTCTTGTGATGAGGATTTTAAGATGTATTGTCTAAACAACTTTCCAGTATGCAATACAGTATTGTTAACTATAGTCAGCATTCTGTCCATTACATCCCCATGACTTATTTTATAAATGGAAGTTTGTACATTTTGACCACCTTCACCCATTTCGCCCAAGCTGCACCTACTTCCTCTAGCAACCACCAACTGGTTCTCTGTATCTATAAGTTTGCTCACTTTTAGATTCAACATGTAAGTGAGATCATACAGTAGTTGTATTTCTATTTCCGACTTATTTCACTTAGGATAATGCCTTCAAGGTCCATCCATGTTGTCAGAAAAGGCAATATTTCATTCTTTTTCATGGCTTGATAATATTCCATTGTGTATATATATATATATATATATATATATATATGCTGCATATTCATTATTCATTCATCCATCAATGGACACTTATGCTGTTTCCATATCCTGGCTATTGTAAATAATGCTACAATGAACATGGGGGTGCATATGCCTTTTTTAATTAATGTTTTTGTTTTCCTTGGTTAAATACCCAGAAGTGGAATTGCTTGATCATATGTTAGCTCTATTTATAGTTTTCTGAGGAACCTCCAAATTGTTCGCCATAATAGCTGCACCAAATTACATTCCCACCAACAGTGCACAATTGCTCCCTTTTCTCCATATCCTTGGCAAAATTTGTTATTTCTTAGCTTTCTTTCCTTTTTTTAACATCTTTATTGGAGTATAATTGCTTCACAACGGAGTGATAGCTTCTGCTTTATAACAAAGTGAATCAGTTATACATATACATATGTTCCCATATCTCTTCCCTCTTGTGTCTCCCTCCCACCCTCCCTACCCCATCCCTCTAGGTGGTCACAAGCCACCGAGCTGATATCCCTGTGCTATGCAGCCGCTTCCCACTAGCTATCTATTTTACGTTTGGTAGTGTATATATGTCCATGCCACTCTCTCACTTTGTCACAGCTTACCCTTCCCCCTCCCAATATCCTCAAGTCCATTCTCTAGTAGGTCTCTGTCTTTATTCCCGTCTTACCCCTAGGTTCTTCATGACATTTTTTTTTCTTAGATTCCATATATATGTGTTAGCATATGGTATTTGTTTTTCCTTTCTGACTTACTTCACTCTGTATGACAGACTATAGGTCCATCCACCTGACTACAAATATCTCAATTTTGTTTCTTTTTATGGCTGAGTAATATTCCTTTATATATATGTGCCACATCTTCTTAATCCATTCATCCGATGATGGACATTTAGTTTGCTGCCATGTCCTGGCTATTGTAAATAGAGCTGCAATGAATATTTTGGTACATGATTCTTTTTGAATTATGGTTTTCTCAGGGTATAGGCCCACTAGTGGGATTGCTACATCATATGGTAGTTCTATTTTAGGTTTTTTAAGGAACATCCATACTGTTCTCCATAGTGGCTGTATCAATTTACATTCTCACCAACAGTGCAAGAGTGTCCCCTTTTCTCCAAACCCTCTCCAGCATTTATTGTTGATAAATTTTTGGATGATGGCCATTCTGACTGATGTGACATGATATCTCATTGTAGTTTTGAGTCGCATTTCTCTAATGATTAGTGACATTGAGCAACCTTTCATGTGTTTGTTGGCAATCTGTATATCTTCTTTGGAGAAATGTCTATTTAGGTCTTCTGCTCATTTTTGGATTGGGATGTTTGTTTATTTGTTATTGAGCTGAATGAGCTGCTTGTAAATCTTGGAGAGTAATCCTTTCTCGGTTCATTTATTTGCAAATATTTTCCCCCATTCTGAGGGTTGTCTTTTGGTATTATTTATGGTTTCCTTTGCTGTGCAAAAGCTTTCAAGTTTCATTAGGTCCCATTTGTTTATTTCTGTTTTTATTTCCATTTCTCTAGGAGGTGGGTCAAAAAGGATCTTGCTGTGATTTATGTCATAGAGTGTTCAGCCTATGTTTTGCTCTAAGAGTTTGATAGTGTCTGGTCTTACATTTAGGTCTTTAATCGATTGTGAGCTTATTTTTCTCTATGGTGTTAGGGAGTGTTTTAAATTCATACTTTTACATGTACCTGTCCATTTTTCCCAGCAACACTTATTGAAGACGCTATCATTTCTCCACTGTATATTCTTGACTCCTTTTCAAAGATATGGTGACCATATGTGCGTGGGTTTATCACTGGGCTTGCTATCCTGTTCCATTCATCTATATATCTGTTTCTGTGACAGTACCATACTGTCTTGATTACTGTAGCTTTGTAGTATAGTCTGAAGTCAGGGAGCCTGATTCCACCAGCTCCATTTTTCGTTCTCAAGATTGCTTTTGCTATTCGCAGTCTTTTGTGTTTCCATACAAATTGTGAGATTTTTTGTTCTATTTCTGTGAAAAATGCCAGTGGTAGTTTGATAGGGATTGCATTGAATCTGTAGATTGCTTTGGATAGTTGACTCATTTTCACAATCTTGATCCTTCTAATCCAAGATCATGGTATATCACTCCATCTATCTTTATCAACTTTAATTTCTTTCATCAGTGTCTTATAATTCTCTGCACACAAGTCTTTTGTCTCCTTAGGTAGATTTATTCCTAGATATTTTATTCTTTTTGTTGTAATGGTAAACGGGAGTGTTTTCTTGATTTCACTTACAGATTTTTCATCATTAGTGTATAAGAATGCCAGAGATTTCTGTGGATTAATTTTTTATCCTGCTACTTTACCAAATTCATTGATTAGCTTTAGTAGTTTTCTGGTAGCATCTTTAGGATTCTCTATGTATAGTATCATGTCATCTGCAAACAATGACAGCTTTACTACTTCTTTTTCGATTTGGATTCCTTTTATTTCTTTTTCTTCTCTGATTCCTGTGGCTAAAACTTCCAAAACTATGATGAATAAGAGTGGTGAGAGTGGGCAACCTTGTCTTGTTCCTGATCTTAGTGGAAATGCTTTCAGTTTTTCACCATTGAGGATGATGTTGGCTGTGGCTTTGTCATATATGGCCTTTATTTTGTTGAAGTAAGTTCCCTCTTTGCCTACTTTCTGCAGAGTTTTTATCATAAAAGTGCGTTGAGTTTTGTCAAGTTTTCTCTGCATCTATTGAGATGATCATATGGTTTTTCTCCTTCAATTTGTTAATATGGTGTATCACGTTGATTGGTTTTTGTATATTGAAGAACCCTTGCATACCTGCAATAAACCCCACTGATCATGGTGTATGACCCTTTTAATGTGCTGTTGGATTCTGTTTGCTAGTATTTTGTTGAGGATTTTTGCATCTATGTTCATCAGTGATATTGGCCTGTAGTTTCCTTCCTTTGTGACATCTTTGTCTGGTTTTCATATCAGGGTGATGGTGGCCTCATAGAATGAGTTTGGGAGTGTTCCTCCCTCTGCTATATTTTGGAAGAGTTTGGGAAGGATAAGTGTTATCTCTTCTCTACAGATTTGATAGACTTCCCCTGTGAGGCCATCTGGTCCTGGGCTTTTGTTTGTTGTAAGATTTTTAATCACAGCTTCAATATCAGTGGTTGTGATTGGTCTGTTCATATTTTCTATTTCTTCCTCGTTCATTCTCTGCAGGTTGTGCATTTCTAAAAATTTGTCCATTTCTTCCAGGTTGTCCATTTTATTGGCATAGAATTGCTTGTAGTAAACTCTCATGATCTTTTGTATTTCTGCAGTGTCAGTGGTTACTTTTCCTTTTTCATTTCTAATTCGATTGATTTGAGTCTTCTCCGTTTTTTTCTTGATGAGTCTGGCTAATGGCTTATCAATTTTGTTTATCTTCTCAAAGAACCAGCTTTTAGTTTTATTGATCATTGCTATTGTTTCCTTCATTTATTTTTCATTTATTTCTGATCGGATCTTTATGATTTCTTTCCTTCTGCTAACTTTGTGGGGTTTTTTTCTTCTTTCTCTAATTGCTTTAGGTGGAAGTTTAGGTTTTTCATTTGAGATGTTCCCTGATTCTTAAGGTAGGACTGTATTGCTATAAACTTCCCTCTTAGCTCTGCTTTTGCTGCATCCCATAGATTTTGGGTCGTTGTGTCTCCATGGTCCTTTGTTTCTAGGTATTTTTAGATTTCCTCTTTGATTTCTTCAGTGAATACTTCATTATTAAGTAGTGTATTGTTTAGCCTCCATGTGCTTCTATTTTTTACAGATATTTTCCTGTAATTGATATCTAGTCTCATAGCGTTGTGGTCAGAAAAGGTACTTGATACAATTTCAATTTTCTTAAATTTACCAAGGCTTGATTTGTGAACCAAGATATGATCTATCCTGGAGAATATTCCATGAGCACTTGAGAAAAATGTGTATTTTGTGGGTTTTGCATGGAATGTCCTATAAACATCAATAAAGTCCGTGTTGTTTTATGTATCATTCAAAGCTTGTGTTTCCTTATTTATGTTCATTTTGGATGATCTGTCCATTGGTGAAAGTGGGGTGTTAAAGTCCCCTACTATGATTGTGTTACTGTCGGTTTCCCTTTTCATGGTGGTTAGTATTTGCCTCATGTATTGAGGTGCTCCTATGTTGGGTGCATAAATATTTACAATTGTTATATCTTCATCTGGATCAATCCCTTGATAATTATGTAGTGTCCTTCTTTGTCTCTTGTAATCGTATTTATTTTAAAGTCTGTTTTGTCTGATATTAGAATTGCTACTCCAGCTTTCTTTTGAAATCCATTTGCATGGAATATGTTTTTTCATGCCCTCACTTTCAGTCTGAATGTGTCCCTAGGTCTGAAATATGTCTCTTGTAGATAGCATATATATGGGTCTTGTTCTGGTATCCATTCAGTCAGTCTGTGTCTTTTGGTGGGAGCATTTATTCCACTTATATTTAAGGTAATTACCGATATGTATGTATCTCTTACCATTTTCTTTATTGTTTTGGTTTTGTTATTGTAGGTCTTTTCCTTCTCTTGTGTTTCTTGCCTAGAGAAGTTCCTTTATCATTTGTTGTAAACCTGGTTTGGTGGTGCTGAAATCTCTCAGCTTTTGCTTGTCTGTAAAAGTTTTAATTTCTCCATGAAATCTGACTGAGTTCCTTGCTGGGTACAGTAATCTTGGCTGTAGTTTTTTCTTCTTGATCACTTTAAATATGTCCTGCCACTGCCTTCTGGCTTGCAGAGTTTCTGCTGAACGATCAGCTGTTAACCTTACAGGGATTCCCTTGGGTGTTATTTGTTGTTTTTCCCTTACTGCTTTTAATATTTGTTCTTTGTATTCAATTTTTGTTAGTTTGATTAATATGTGCCTTGGCATGTTTCTCCTTGGATTTATCCTGTATGGGACTCTCTGTGCTTCCTGGACTTGATTAACTATTTCCTTTCCCATATTAAGGAAGTTTTCAACTATAATCTCTTCAAATATTTTCTCAGTCCATTTCTTTTCCTCTTCTTCTTCTGGAACCCCTATAATTGGAATGTTGGTGTGTTTAATGTTGTGCCAGAGGTCTCTGAGACTGTCCTCACTTCTTTTCATTCTTTCTTCTTTATTCTGCTCTGCAGTAGCTATGTTCACTATTTTATCTTCCAGGTCACTTATCCATTCTTCTGCCTCTGTTATTCTGCTATTCATCCCTTCTAGAGTATTTTTAATTTCATTTATTTTGTTGTTCATCATTGCTTGTTTCCTCATTAGTTCTTCTAGGTCCTTGTTAAATGTTTCTTACATTTTGTTTATTCTATTTCCAAGATTTTGGATCATCTTTACTATCATTCCTCTGAATTTTTTTTCAGGTAGACTGCCTATTTCCCCTTCATTTGTTAGGTCTGGTGGTTTTTTACCTTGCTCCTTCAACTGCTGTGGGTTTTTCTGTCTTCTCATTTTGCTTATCTTACTGTGTTTAGGGTCTCCTTTTTGCAGGCTGCAGGTGCGTAGTTCCTGTTGTTTTTGGTGTCTGTCCCCAGTGGCTAAATTTGGTTCAGGGGGTTGTGTAGGCTTCCTGGTCGAGGGGACTAGTGCCTGTGGTCTGGTGGTTGAGGCTGGATTTTGCCTTTCTGGTTGGCAGGTCCACATCTGGTGGTATGTTTTTGTGTGTTTATGGCCTTACTATGATTTTTGGCAGCCTCTCTGCTAATGGGTGGGGTTGTGTTCCTGTCTTGCTAGTTGTTTGGTTAGGTTGTCCAGCACTGTAGCTTGCTAGTCGTTGAGTGATGCTGGGTCTTGGTGTAGAGATGGAGATCTCTGGGAGATTTTCATCATTTGATATTATGTGGAGCTGGGAGGTCTCTTGTGGACCAATGTCCTGAAGTTGGCTGTCCCACCTCAGAGGCACAGCACTGACTCCTGGCTGCAGCACCAAGAACCTTTCATCCATATGGCTCAGAATAAAAGGGAGAAAAAGTAGAAAAAAAGAAAGAAAGAGGATAAAATAAAATAAAGATACAATAAAATAAAATAATTAAAATAAAAATAATTATTAAGAACAAAATTTATTTAAAAAGTAGGAAAAAAAAAAAGGATGGACAGAGCCCTAGGACGAATGGTGAAATCAAAGCTATACAGACAAAATTTCACACAGAATCATACACATACACACTCACAAAAAGGAAAAGGGAAAAAAAAGATAGATCTTGCTCTCAAAGTCCCCCTCCTCAATTTGGGATGATTCGTTGTCTATTCAGGTATTCCACAGATGCAGGGTACATCAGGTTGATTGTGGAAATTTAATCTGCTGCTCCTGAGGCTGCTAAGAGAAATTTCCCTTTCTCTTCTTTGTTCTCACAGCTCCCAGCGTTCAGCTATGGATTTGGCCCTGCCTCTGCATGTAGGTCTCCTGAGGGCATCTGTTCTTCCATCAGACAGGACAGAGTTAAAGGAGCAGCTGATTTGGGCTGCTCTGGCTCACTCAGGCCGAGGGGAGGGAGCGGTACAGATGCAGGGCCAGCCTGTGTCGGCAGAAGCTAGCATGACATTGCGACAGCCTGAGGCGCACCCTGCATTGTCCCAGGGAAATTGTCCCTGGATCACGGGACTCTGGCAGTGGCGAGCTGCACAGCCTCCCGGGAGGGGAGGTGTGGATAGTGACCTGTGCTCCCACACAGGCTTCTCAGTGGTGTCAGCAGTAACCTTAACATTTCATGCCCGTCTCTAGGGTCCGCGCTGATAGCCGCGGCTCATACCCGTCTCTGGAGCTCCTTTAAGAGGTGCTCTTAACCCCTTCTCCTCGCACACCAGGATACAAAGAGGGAAGAAAAAGTCTCTTGCCTCAGAGGCAGCTCCAGACTTTTTCCCGGACTCCCTCCCGGCTAGCCGTCGTGCACTAACCCCTTCAGGCTGTGTTCATGCCGCCAACCACAATGCTCTCCCTGGAATCCGACCAAAGCCCATGCCTCAGCTCCCAGCCCCCGCCTGCCCCGGCGGGTGAGCAGACAAGCCTCTCGGACTGGTGAGTGCCAGTCGGCACCAATCCTCTGTGTGGGAATCTCTCTGCTTTGCCCTCCGAACCCCTGTTGCTGTGGTCTCCTCCACGGCTCCAAAGCTTCCCCCCTCTGCCACCCGCAGTCTCCACCAGTGAAGGGACTTCCTAGTGTGTGGAAACCTTTCCTCCTTCACAGGTCTCTGCCACTGGTGCAGGTCCCACCCCTATTCTTTGTCTCTGTTTTTTCTTTTTTTTTTTGCCCTACCCAAGTACGTGGGGAGTTTCTTGCCTTTTGGGTGGTCTGAGGTCTTCTGCCAGCGTTCAGTGGGTGTTCTATAGGAGCAGTTCCATGTGTAGATGTATTTCTGATGTATCTGTGGGGAAGAACATGATCTCCATGTCTTACCCTTCTGCCATCTTCCTCATCTCCCTCTTTTCTTTCTGATACTAAGCATTCTAACAGGTGTGGGGTGATATCTCACTGCAGTTTTGATTTGTATTTCCATGATGATTAGTGATGTTGAGTGTCCTCTCATGTGCCAGTTGGCCACCTGTATGTCTACTTTGGAAAAATGTCTATTCGGATCTTCTGCCCATTTGTCTTCTTTGTTTTTGTTTGTTTTTATTTTTGTTATTTATTTATTTATTTTCATTGAAGTATAGTTGATGTACAATGTTATATGTTACATGTGTACTATGTGGTGATTCACAATTTTTAAAGTTTATATTCCAGGTATAGTTCTTATAAAATAGTAGCTATATTCCCCATGTTGTACCGTATAGCCTTGTAACTTATTTTATATGTAATAGTTTGTATCTCTTAATCTTATGCCCCTATATTGCCCTTACCTCCTTCCCTCTCCCCACTGGTTACCAGTAACATGTTGCCTATATCTGTGAATCTTCTTCTTTCTGTTATATTCACTAGTTTGTTATATTTTTTAGGTTCCACATATAAGTGATATTATACAGTATTTTCCTTTCTCTGTTTGACTTATTTCACTTAGCATAAAACTCTCCAAGTTCATCCATGTTCCTGTGAATGGCAAAATTTCATTCTTTTTTTATGGCCAAGTAGTATTCCATTGTATAGATATACTCCATCTTCTTTATTCATTCATCTGTTGATGAATACTTAGGTTGCTTCCATATCTTGGCAATTATAAATAATGCTGCTACGAACATTGGGGTGCATGTATCTTTTCAAATTAGTGTTTTTGGTTTTTTCAGATATTTACCCAGGAGTTGGTATATTTCATTATATTTTCAGTTTTTTGAAAAACCTCCATACTGTTTTCCACAGTGGCTGTACCAATTTATATTCCCACAAACAATGTATGAGGGTTCCCTTTTCTCCACATCCTTGCCAACTTTTATTTGTGGTCCTTTTGAGAATTAATGTACAGAAATCTGTTGCATTTCATAAACTAACAATGAACTATGAGAAAGAGAAATTAAGGAAACAGTACCATTCACTGTCACATGAAACAGAATAAAATATCTAGGAATAAACCTACCTAAGGATATAAAAGACCTGTACTCAGAAAACTATAAGATATTGATGAAAGAAATTGAAGACAAGACAGAAGGAAATATATACCGTGTTCTTGGATTGGAAGAAACAATATTGATAAGATGACCACACTACACGTGGCAATCTACAGATTCAGTGCAATCCCTATCAAAATACCAATGGTGGGCTTCCCTGGTGGCGCAGTGGTTGGGAGTCCACCTGCCGATGCAGGGGACATGGGTTTGTGCCCCGGTCCAGGAGGATCTCGCATGCCGTGGAGCAGCTGGGCTCATGAGCCATGGCCTCTGAGCCTACATGTCTGGAGCCTGTGCTCCACAATGGGAGAGGCCACAACAGTGAGAGGCCCACATACTGCAAAAAAAAACCCCAATAAAACAAAGAAACAAAAAACCAATGGCATTTTCCACAGAAATAGAACAAATAATTTTAAAATTTGTTTGGAAACACAATAGACCCCAAATAGCCAAAACCATCTTGAGAAAGAAGAACAAAACTGGAGAAGATAGCTAGATATATAAACTTCCCAGACTTCAGACTGTACTTCAAAGCTACAGTAATCAAAACAGTATGGTATTGATACAAACACAGACACATTGATCAATGGAACAGAATAGAGAGCCCAGAAATAAACCTTTGCACTTATGGTCAATTAATCTATGACAAAGGAGGCAAGAATATACTGTGGAGAAAAGACAGTCTCCCCAATCAGTAGTGCTGGGAAAACTGGACAATTACATGTAAAAGAATGAAATTAGCACATTCTCTAACACCATATACAAAAATAAACTCCAAATGGATTAAAGACCTAAGTGTTAGACCTGAAACCATAAAAATACAAAAAGAGAACGTAAGTTGAACACTCTTTGACATAAATCACAGCAATATGTTTTTGATCTGTCTCCTAAAGCAAATAAAATCAAAAATAAACAAGTGGGACCTCATTAAACTAAAAAGCTTCTGCCCAGTGAAGAAAACCATCAAAAAACATAAAGACAACCTACTGAATGCAAGAAAATATTTACAAATAATGTGACTGATAAGAGCTTAATATCCAAACTGTATAAATGGCTCATACTACTCAACATAAAAAACACAAAAACTCAATTAAAAAATGGAAAGAAGAAATGTATAGACTTTTTTCCAAAGACGAAATGGAGATGGCCAACAAGCTCATAGAAAGATGCTCAACATTGCTAATCACCAAGGAAATGCAAATCAAAACCATAATGAAACGTCACCTCACATCTGTCAGAATGGCTACCTTCTGCTTACTTTTTTTTTTAATACAGCACGTTTTTGTTAGTTACCCATTGTATACATTTTAGTGTATATATGTCAATCCCAATTTCCCAATTCATCCCACCACCACCCACCCCTGCTTTCCCCCCTTGGTGTCCACACGATTGTTCTCTACATCTGTGTCTCCATTTCTGCCTTGCAAACCGGTTCATCTGTACCATTTTTCTAGATTCAACACATATGCATTAATATACGATATGTATTTTACTTTTCCTGAATTACTTCACTCTGTATGACAGTCTCTAGGCCCATCCACGTCTCTACAAATGACCCAATTGCGTTCCTTTTCATGGCTAATATTCCACTGTATATATGTACCACATCTTCTTTATCAATTCGTCTGTCGATGGGCATTTAGGTTGTTTCCATGACCTGGCTATTGTAAACAGTGCTGCAATGAACATTGGGATACATGTGTCTTTTTGAATTGTGGATTTCTCTGGGTATATGTCCAGTAGTGGGATTGCTGTGTCATATGATAATTCTATTTTTAGTTTTTTTAAAGAACCTCCATACTGTTTCCATAGTGGCTGTATCAATTTACATTCCCAACAACAGTGCAAGAGAGTTCCCTCTTCTCCACACCCTCTCCAGCATTTGCTGTTTGTAGATTTTCTGATGATGGCCATTCTAACTGGCATGAGGTGATACCTCATTGTAGTTTTGGTTAGCATCTCTCTAATAATTAGTGAAGTTGAGCAGCTTTTCATGTGCATCTTGGCCATCTGTATGCTTCTTTGCAGAAATGTCTATTTAGGTCTTCTGCCCATTTTTTGATTTGCTTGTTTGCTTTTTTAATATTGAGCTGCATGGGCTGTTTATATATTTTGGAGATTAATCCTTTGTCCATTGCTTCATTTGCAAATATTTTCTCCCATTCTGAGGGTTGTCATTTTGTCTTGTTTATAGTTTCCTTTGTTGTGCAAAAGCTTTTAAGGTTCATTAGTCCCATTTATTTATTTTTGTTTTTATTTCCATTACTCTAGGAGGTGGGTCATAAAAGATCTTGCTGTGATTTATGTCAAAGAGTGTTTTTCCTGTTTTCCACTAAGAGTTTTATAGTGTCCAGTCTTACATCTAGGTCTTTAATCCATCTTGAGTTTATTTTTTTGTATGGTGTTAGGGAGTGTTCTAATTTCATCCTGTACTCAGAAAACTCTAAGACTCTGATGAAAGAAATCAAAGATGACACAAACTGGTGGATAGATATACCATGTTCGTGGACTGGAAGAATCAATATTGTGAAAATGACTATACTACCCAAAGCAATCTACAGATTCAATGCAATCTCTATCAATTACCAGTGATATTTTTTACAGAACCAGAACAAAAAATCTTAAAATTTGTATGAAAACTCAAAAGATCCTGAATAGCCAAAGCAATCTTGAGGGGACAAAAATTGAGCTTGAGGAATCAGACTCCCTGACTTCAGACTATACTACAAAGCTATAGTAATCAAGACAATATGGTACTGGCACAAAAACAGAAATATTGATTAATGGAACAGGATAGAAAGCCCAGAGATAAACCCACGTACCTATGGTCAACTAATCTGTGACAAAGGAAGCAAGGATATACAATGAGGAAAAGACAAACTCTTCAATAAGTGGTGCTGGGAAAACTGGGCAGCTACATGTAAAAGAATGAAATCTGCTTGCTTTTAAATTAAATTGCTTTTTGTTTGCTATTGAGTTGTATGATTCTTTGTATATTTTGGATATTAACCTCTTATCAGGTATATGATTTGCAAAATTTTCTCCCATTCAGTAGGTTGCCTTTTCATTTTGTTAATGATTTCCTTTGCTTTTCAGAAGCTTTTTGGTTTGATGTAGTCACATTTGTTTATTTTTGCTTTTGTTGCCTTTGCTTTTGGAATCAGACTTTTAAAATCATCACCAAGACCAAAGTCAAGGAGCATACTATGTTTTCTTCTAGGAGTTTCATGGTTTCAACCCTTAAATTCAAGTCTTTAACCCATTTTGAATTAATATTTGTGTGTGGTGTAAGATAGTGATCAAATTTCATACTTTTGCATGTGACTGTCCAGTTTTCCCAACACCACTTGTTGAAGAGACTGTCCTTTCCCCGTTGTAATTTTTTGCCTCATTTGTCATAAATTAATTGACATATATGCGTGTGTTTATTTCTGGGATCTCTACTCTGTTCCATTGACCTTTGTGTATGTTTGTTTGCCAATACCATACTCTTTTTGTAACTATGGCTTTGGAATATACTTTAAAATTTGGAGTGTGTTGCTCCCGTCTTTGTTCTTCTTTCTCAAGATTGCTTTGGCTACCTGGAGTCATTTGTGGTTCCATAGAAATTTTGGGATTGCTTATTTTATTTCTGTAAAAGATATCATTGAAATTTTGTTAGGGATTGCATTGAATCTGTAGAGTGCTTCAGTCATGTGTACATTTTAACAATATGAATTCTTCCATTCCATGAGCACAAGAAGTTCTTTCCATTTATTTGTGTCTTCTTCAATTTCTTTCATCAATGCCTTATAGTTTTCAGTGTACAGGTGTTTGATTAATTCATTTTTGGACAGGAAGAGAAGATCTTACTGTCCCAGGAGAGGATAAAGCATCAGCTCTGTTCCCAGGATTATATGCAATGAGATTGTCATTAGCTCCTTTACAGGTCAAGGGTTGCCAGGGTCATGGTTAGAAAGCAGAATGAAGAATGTTTTGACATATATGTCTATCCTGAGGGGAGTGGGTAGAAGTGCCAACCAATTATTGTAGTTCCTAATTCTCTCAAGACCTGATTCACTGGAAGCCATTTCTCCTTCTTGGCCTCCCCTTGTGGAGAGGACGTTGGTTACACTATGGAAGACAAGGCCCTTCTCGCACTGAGACTACCACTCTCCCTAACAGTTTCCCAAGGTGGAGCCCATGAAGAGAATAAAACTAATCAAATCCCAGATATCTGACTTGTAATGTTAGCCCAGAGAAAAAGTGTACCCTAATAACTGTTGACTCCTGTCAGGCTCTGAATGACCTTACTTGTTTCTCATTACAGTAGAGAAGGATTAACAATGTCTGGGATTGGAATCATGGGATATTCATGGAAAGGAATCTTAACATCCAGATATCTTTATTCCCTGACCCCAAGTTCCCAGGCTTCTGCTCTGGTCTCCCCTGTGTTTAAATCCTTCAAGAAACAACTAGCTGCTACCTCTTCTGATTAATTTTCCTCATCCTGAAGTGACATCACCATTCACCATAGCACCGTACTACTTTTTCTACTCTCTTATGATTCTCATCAATTTCTGGCACATATATTAGTTATATGCATACATGTCCTAGCCATCAAAGTCACAAAGAACTGAGTTCAAATCCAAGACCCACTACTTACAGAATGATCTTGGGAAAATTCTTTAGCATCTCTGAACTTCAATTTCTTCATCTGGAAAATTAGCATGGCAATATATCCACCTCATAAGGCTGTTGTATGGACCAAAAAAGCATACTTAAAATTCTTCCCCTGACTTCCAATTTTAGATCCAACATCACTCCTATTCTAAAACAAGAAAAAGGCTGAACAAACTTAACATCAATAACTGTTCTTGGATTCATCAGAGAATTGATGTTGCAAGGCACACCACTACACCAAAATCTAGAGAAACAGGTAAATCTGCAGAAAAACAGTCCAAATCTACAGCAGAAATCACAGGAACCGGGGAGGAGCTTCAAGATGGCAGAAGAGTAAGATGCAGAGATCACCTTCCACTCCACAAATACATCAGAAATACATCTACATATGGAACATCTCCTATAGAACACCTACTAAACACTGGCAGAAGACCTAAAACCTCACAAAAAGCAAGAAACTCCCCACGTACCTGGGTAGGGCAAAAGAAAAAACAGAGACAAAAGAATAAGGATAGGACCTGCACCACTGAGAAGGAGCTGTGAAGGAGGAAAGGTTTCCACATACTAGGAAGCCCATTTGTGGGCAGAGACTGCTGGTGGCGGAGGGTGGGGAGCTTCAGAGCCATGGAGGAGAGTGCAGCAACAAGGGTGCGTAGGGCAAAGGGGAGAGATTCCTGCACAGAGGAAAGGTGCCGACCAGCACTCACCAGCCTGAGAGGCTTGTCTGCTGACCTGCTGGGGTGGGCGGGGGTTTGGAGCTGAGGCTCGGGCTTCAGTGGGATCCCAGAGAGAGAACTGGGGTTGGCTGAATGAACACAGCCTGAAAGGACTAGTGTGCCAAAGCTAGCCGGGAGGGAGTCCGGGAAAAAGTCTGGAGCTGCCGAAGAGGCAAGAGACTTTTTCTTCTCTCTTTGTATCCTGGTGCACAAGGAGAGGGGATTAAGAGCGCTGCTTAAAGGAGCTCCAGAGACGGTGCGAGGCCCGGCTATCAGTGCAAACCCTAGAGACGGGCATGGGACTATAAGGCTGCTGCTGCCGCCACAAATAAGCCTGTGCATAACCATAGGTCACTCTCCACACCACTCCTCCTGGGAGCCTGTGCAGCCCACCACTGCCAGGGTCCCGTTATCCAGGCACACCTTCCCTAGGAGAACACACGGCGTGCCTCAGGCTCTTCTAACGTCATGCCAGGTTCTGCCGCCACAACCTTGCCCTGCATCCATAACCCTCGCTCCCCACGGCCTGAGCGAGCCAGAGCCCCCGAATCAGCTGCTCCTTTAACCCCGTCCTGTCTGAGGGAAGAACAGATGCCCTCAGGCGACCTACATGGAGAGGCGTGTCCAAATCCAAAGCTGAATGCTGGGAGCTGTGCGAACAAAGAAGAGAAATGGAAATTTCTTGCAGCAGCGTGAGGAGCAGTGGATTAAATCTTCACAATCAACTTGTTGTACCCTGCATCTGTGGAATAACTGAATAGGCAATGAATAATCCCAAATTGAGGAGGTGGGATTTGGGAGCAAAATATATATATATATATATATATTCCCCTTTTTCTCTTTTTGTGACTGTGTATGTGCATGTTTCTGTGTGTGATTTAGTCTCTATAGCTTTGCTTTCAGCATTTGTCCTAGGGTTCTGTCACTCCATTTTGTTTTACATTAAATTTTTTTTTCTTAATAAATATTTTTAATTTTCATAAGTATTTTATTTTATTTTATCTTCTTTATTTTTCCCTTCTATTTTTTTCCCTTTTATTCTGAGCCATGTGGATGAAAGGCTCTTGGTGCTCCAGCCAGGCACCTGGGGTGTGCCTCTCAGGTGGAAGAGCCAACTTCAGGACACTGGTACACAAAGAACTCCCAGCTCCATGTAATATCAAATGGTGAAAATCACCCAGAGATCTCCATCTTAATGCCAAGGCCCAGCTTCACTCAATGACCAGCATGCTACAATACTGTACACCCTATGCCAAACAACTACCAAGACAGGAACACAACCCCATCCATTAGCACAGACTCTGCCTAAAATCATAATAAGGCCACAGACACCTCAAAACTCACCAACAGTTGAGGACCTGCCCACCAAAAGACAAGATCCAGCCTTATTCACAAGAACACAGGCACTAATCCCCTCCAGCAGAAAGCCTACACAAAATGACTGAAAAAGCCCTAGCCACTGGGGACAGACATCAGAAACAATGGGAACTATGAACATGCAGCCTGCAAAAAGGAGACCACAAACACAGTAAGATAAGCAAAATGAGAAGACAGAAAATCACACAGCACTTGAAGGAGCAAGGTAAAAGCCCACCAGACCTAACAAATGAAGAGGAAATAGGCCGTCTACCTGAAAAATAATTCAGAATAATGATAGTAAAGATGATCCAAAATCTTGGAAATAGAATAGACAAAATGCAAGAAACATTTAACAAGGACCTAGAAGAACTAAACATGAAAAAAGCAATGATGAACAACACAATAAATGGAATTAAAAATTCTCTAGAAGGAATCAACAGCAGAATAACTGAGACAGAAGAACGGATAAGTGACCTGGAAGATAAAATAGTGGACATAACTACTGCAGAGCAGAAAAAGGATAAAAGAATGAAAAGAAATGAGGACAGTCTCAGAGACCTCTGGGACAACATTAAATGCATCAACATTCGAGTTATAGGGGTCCCAGAGGAAGAAGAGAAAAAGAAAGGGACTGTGAAAATATTTGAAGAGATTATAGTTGAAAACTTCCGTAATATGGGAAAGGAAATAGTTAATCAAGTCCAGGAAGCACAGAGAACCCCATAGAGGATAAATCTAAGGAAAAACATGCCAAGATACATATTAATCAAGCTATCAAAAATTAAATACAAAGAAAAAATATTAAAAGCAGCAAGGGAAAAACAACAAATAGCACATACGGGAATCCCCATAAGGCTAACAGCTGATCTTTCAGCAGAAACTCTTCAAACCAGAAGGGAGTGGCAGGACATATTTAAAGTGATCAAGGAGAAAAACGTACACCAAGATTACTGTACCCAGCAAGGATCTAATTCAGATTTGATGGAGAAATTAAAACCTTTACAGACAAGCAAACGTTAAGAGAATTCAGCACCACCAAACCAGCTTTACAACAAATGCTAAAGGAACTTCTCTAGGCAGAAAACACAAGAGAAGGAAAAGACCTACAAAAACAAACCAAAAACAATTAAGAAAATGGGAATAAGAACATACACATTGATAATTACTTTAAAAGTAAACGGATTTAATGCTCCAACCAAAAAACATAGACTGACTGAATGGATACAAAAACAAGACGCGTATATATGCTGCCTACAAGAGACCCACTTCAGACATGGGACACATACAGACTGAAAGTGAAGGGATGGAAAAAGATATTCCATGCAAATGGAAATCAAAAGAAAGCTGGAGTAGCAATTCTCATATTAGAAAAAATAGACTTTAAAACAAAGACTATTACAAGAGACAAAAAAGGACACTACATAATGATCAAGGGATATTTCCTAGAAATTTAACAATTGTAAATATTTATGCACCCAACATAGGAGCACCTCAATACATAAGGAAAATGATCACAGCCCTAAAAGGGGAAATCAGCAGTAACACAGTCATAGTAGGGAACTTTAACACCCCACTTTCACCAATGGACAGATCATCCAAAATGAAAATAAATAAGTAAACACAAGCTTTAAATGATACATTAAACAAAATGGACTTTGTTGATGTTTATAAGACATTCCATCCAAAAACAACAGAATACACATTCTTCTCAAGTGCTTATGAAACATTATCCAGAATAGATCATATCTTGGGTCACAAATGAAGCCTTGGTAAATTTAAGAAAATTGAAATCGTAACAAGCATCTTTTCTGGCCACAACACTATGAGACTAGATATCAATTACAGGAAAAAATTTGAAAAAAAAATACAAACACATGGAGGCTAAACAATACACTACTTAATGACCAAGACATCACTGAAGAAATCAAAAAGGAAATCAAAAAATACTTAGAAACAAATGATAATGAAAACACGACCACACAAAGGGAATGGGATGCAGCAAAAGCAATTCTAAACGGGAAGTTTATAGCACTACAATCCTAACTTAAGAAACATCTCAAATAAAGGACTTAATTTTACACCTAAAGCAATCAGAGAAAAAAATAACAAAAAAACCCCAAGGTTAGCAGAAGGAAAGAAATCATAAAGTTTAGATCAGAAATAAATGAAAAAGAAATGAAGGAAACGATAGCAAAGATCAATAAAACTAAAATCTGGTTCTTTGATAAGTAAAACAAATTGATAAACCATTAGCCAGACTCAACAAGAAAAAAATGGAGAAGAATCAAATCAATACAATTAGAAATGAAAAAGGAGAAGTAACCACTGACACTGCAGAAATACAAAATACCATGAGAGATTACTGCAAGCAACTCTATGCCAATAAAATGGACAACCTGGAAGAAATAGTCCAATTCTTAGAAATGCACAAACTTTCTGGACTGAACGAGGAAGAAATAGAAAATATGAACATACCAATGACAAGCACTGTAATTGAAACTGTGATGAAAAATCTTCCAACAAACCAAAGCCCAGGACCAGATGGCTTCACAGGCGAATTCTATCAAACATTTAGAGAAGAGCTAACACCTATCCTTCTCAAACCATTCCAAAATATAGCAGACAGAGGAACACTCCCAAACACATTCTATGAGGCCACCATCACCCTGATACCAAAACCAAAAAAAGACGTCACAAAGAAAAAAAATCTATAGGCTCATATCACTGATGAAAATACATGCAAAAATCCTCAACAAAATATTAGCAAACAGAATCCAACAGCACATTAAAATGATCATACACCATGATCAAATGGGGTTTATCCCAGGAATGCAAGTCTTCTTCAACATATGCAAATCAATCAATGTGATACACCATATTAACAAATTGAAGGAGAAAAACCATATGATCATCTCAATCAATGCAGAGAAAACTTTCAATGAAATTGAACACCCATTTATGATAAAATCTCTGCAGAAAGTAGGCATAGAGGGAACTTTCCTCAATATAATACAGGCCATATATGACAAACCCACAGCCAACATCGTCCTCAATGGTGAAAAACTGAAACCATTTCCACTAATATCAGGAACAAGACAAGTTTTCCCACTCTCACCACTATTATTCAACATAATTTTGGAAGGTTTAGCCACAGTAATCAGAGAAGAAAAAGAAATAAAAGGAATCCAAATCAGAAAAGAAGTAAAGCTGTCACTGTTTGCAGATGACATAATACTATACATAGAGAATCCTAAAGATGCTATCAGAAAACTACTAGAGCTAATCAGTGAATCTGGTAAAGTAGCAGATTACAAAATTACTGCACAGAAATCTCTAGCATTCCTATACATTAATGATGAAAAATCTGAAAATGAAATTAAGAAAACATTCCCATTTACCATTGCAACAAAAAGGGTAAAATATCTAGCAATAAACCTACTTAAGGAGACAAAAGACCTGCATGCAGAAAATTATAAGACACTGATGAAATAAATTATTAAAGATGATACAAAGAGATTGAGAGATATACCATGTTCTTGGATTGGAAGAATCAACTGTGAAAATGACTCCACTACCCAAAGCAATCTACAGATTCAATGCAATCCCTATCAAGCTACCACTGGCATTTTTCACAGAACTGGAACAAAAAATTTCTCCATTTGTATGGAAAAGCAAAAGGCCCCAAATAGCCAAAGCAATCTTGAGAAAGAAAAGCAGATCTGGAGTAATAAGTCTCCCTGAATTCATACTACACTACAAAGCTACAGTAATCAAGACAGTATGGTACTGGCACAAAAACAGAAAGATAGATCAATGGAACAGGATAGAAAACCCACAGATAAACCCATGCACATACGGTCACCTTATCTTTGATAAAGGATGTAAGAATATACAGTGGAGAGAAGACAGCCTCTTCAATAAGTGGTGTTGGAAAAATTGGACATCTACATGTAAAAGTATAAAATTAGAACACTGCCTAACACCATACAAAAAAATAAACTCAAAATGGATTAAAGGCCTAAATATAAGGCCAGACACTATCAAACTCTTAGAGGAAAACATACCCAGAACACTCTATGACAAAAATCCCAGCAAGATCTTTTTTGACCCACCTCTTAGAGAAATGGAAATAAAAACGAAAATAAACAAATGGGATCTAATGAAACTTAAAAAATTTTGCACAGCAAAGGAAACCATAAACAATTCCAAAAGGCAACCCTCAGAGTGGGAGAAAATATTTGCAAATGACACAACTGACAAAAGATTAATCTCCAAAATTTACAAGCAGCTAATGCAGCTCAGTATCAAAAAACAAACAACCCAATCCAAAAATGGGCAGAAGACCTAAATAGACATTTCTCCAAAGAAGATATACTGATTTCCAACAAACACATGAAAGGATGCTCAACATTATTAATCATTAGAGAAATGCAAATCAAAACTACAATGAGATATCTTCTCACACTGGTCAGAATGGCCATCATCAAAAAATCTACAAATAATAAATCCTGGAGAGCGTGTGGAGAAAAGGGAACCCTCTTGCACTGTTGGTGGGAATGTAAACTGATACAGCCCCTATGGAGAACAGTATGGAAGTTCCTTAAAAAACTACAAATAGAACTACCATGTGACCCAGCATTCCCACACTGGGTGTATACCCTGGGAAAACCATAATTCAAAAAGAGTCATGTACCAAAATGTTCATTGCAGCTCTGTTTACAATAGCCAGGACATGGAAACAACCTAATTATCCATCAACAGATGAATGGAGAAAGAAGATGTGGCACGTATATACAATGGAATATTACTCAGCCATAAAAAGAAACAAAATTGAGTTATTTGTAGTGAGGTGGATCTATCTAGAGTGTGTCATACAGGATGATGTAAGTCAGAAAGATAAAAACAAATGCCGTATGCTAACACATATATATGGGATCTAAGAAAAAAAAAAAAGAGGTCATGAAAAACCTAGGGGCAAGCCAGGAAGAAAGACACAGACCTTCTAGAGAATGGACTTGGGTATATGTGGAGGTGGAAGTGTAAGCTGTGAAAAAGTGAGAGAGTGACATGGACATATATACACTACCAAACGTAAAATAGATAGCTAGTGGGAAGCAGCCCCATAGCACAGGGAGATCAGCTCGGTGCTTTGTGACCTCCTAGAGGGGTGGGATAGGAGGGTGGGAGGGAGGGAGATGCAAGAGGGAAGAGATATGGGAACATATGTATATGTATAACTGATTCATTTTGTTATAAAGCAGAAACTGACACACCATTGTAAAGCAATTATACTCCAATAAATATGTTAAAAAACTGTCACTGGAACCATAAACTGGTAATAACACTTAAATTGTAAATTTGAGAAATAGCTGAAGACTGAGTATGGATTAATGTAAGCTGGGACCTCTGTTTTTATGGGAGGGCCCACAAATTTATGGAGTTTATCACCAAGAATCTCATCACTTTCTCATGGTGAAGAGTCAATAAAAATACATTGTGGCTCTGGCAGGTAGAAGAAAGGTAAACATTTTTAAATGTACCTAGATTATTTTATATAACAAAGGCCTATTCTCTTCGGGAAAAGACTTTACCTGAGTCTTATCCCTCATACAGGGAATGGCATTTACTTAAGTTCGGTCCCCTGAACACTTCCTGTTTCACGTAAAGGATTTGGGGAAAAAGTACAAAATACATTTGAGATGGTCATAATCCAGTAACCCAAGCCCACTACAAGACTGAAATTTAATCATAAAACCAAGGAACAGTTCCCCTTATCCATACCTTAGTCCTACACCAACAGGGTCTCAGTATAATGACTATGGATTAAAACAGAAAGAGCTGCAAGGCACTGAATGTAATTAAGGAGGAGGTCTTAGGGAAATGTAAAGACTGCAGGGGAGGGATAACCAAGGAAAAGAGGAATTTGAAATCTCTAGTACAGCCTCTGAAGCCTAGTACCATAGTAAAGAATAAACACAGCCCTACTTCTAGCCAAACCAAAAACAACCTTTCCCCAAAGTCCTATTTACCTCAGGTGTTACTACCTGACACATAATTTCCAGCTTTCAACAAAATATTCCAAGGTGTACTAATAAAAGGCAGGAAAATAAAAACATGTTTTGAAGAGACAAAGCAAACAACAGAACCAGACTCTTGACACAGATTTTAGAATTATTAGGCCATGAGTTTAAAATAATTATGATTAATATGTAAAAGACTCTAATGGAAAAAGTAGACAACATTCAAAAACAGATAAGTGTTGGAGGTAGAGAGATGGAACTCTAAGAAAGAATCAAAAGGAAATGCTAGGAACTAAAAACACTGTAACAGAAATTAAGAATCAATAGAATGGACACAGTCAAAGAAAGAATCAGTGAGCTTGAAAATATGTCTATAGAAACTTCCCAGTGTTAAAAAAACCCCACAGGCCCAGAATGGCATAGATTGTGCTAAAGCCTATGATACTGAAGCAGATTTAATACTTACCTAATTGCAGTTTCAACCTTCCCTAGAAATGTAATCTTAATCAACCAGTCTGGAATTTTGTTGTCAGCACCAGTGGAGGTAACCTATCACAAGAGCCCTCTCTACCCTTGAGAGGAAGAGTCAATCTGCACAAAAAAACCCACATACTGTTTCCTTCCCCCAAAAGAAGATTTCCTGGACAAAAAAAACCCCTTCTTTTCTTTTGCTAATGACTTCCTTGACCTATCCTCCTTTTCATAATAGCCTTCCATTTGTACTACTATTCAAGGTACGCTTCTAGTTGTTAGAGGGGATGCTGCCTGATTCATGAATTGACTAATAAAGCCAATTATATCTTTAAATTTACCTGGTTGACTTCTGTTTTTTAACCAATTGGTGGCAGTGATGGACAAAACACAGGTGTGGTGTCCTGTGAGCCCTTATGAGTTTACTGTCTTTCTCACTGTTTCCCATGGCCATGGGTGAGTTCCTATCAGTTTGAGTTCTGCTTTCTTTGTGTTGAAATCCCAATCTAATTGGCTTCTACAGTTCACTATTTACAGTGGAAAACACCAGTACCTTGATTCTGTCCCTGGATTCCACTTTAGGACCTGCTGTTTCTTTCTTTCTTTTTTTTTTTTTTTAACATCTTTATTGGAGTAGAATTGCTTTACAATGGTGTGCTAGTTTCTGCTGTATAACAAAGTGAATCAGCTATACATATACATATACCCCCATATCTCTTCCCTCTTGCATCTCCCTCCCACACTCCCTATCCCACCCCTCTAGGTGGTCACAAAGCACCAAGCTGATCTCCCTGTGCTATGCGGCTGCTATGCACTAGCTATCTATTTTACATTTGGTAGTGTATATATGTCAATGCTACTCTCTCACTTCCTCCCAGGTTACCCTTCTCCCTCCCTCTGTCCTCAAGTCCATTCTCTAGGTCTGCGTCTTTATTCTTGTTCGGCCCCTAGGTTTATCAGAACATTTTTTTTAGATTCCATATATATGTGTTAGTATACGATATTTGTTTTCCTCTTTCTGACTTACTTCACTCTGTATAACAGACCCTAGGTCCATCCACCTCACTACAATTAACTCAATTCCATTTCTTTTTATGGCCGAGTAATATTCCATTGTATATATGTCCCACATCGTCTTTATCCATTCATCTGTCAATGGACACTTAGGTTGCTTCCATGTCCTGGATATTGTAAATAGTGCTTCAATGAACATTGTGGTACATGACTCTTTTTGAATTATGGTTTTCTCCAGGTATATGCCCAGTAATGCGATTGCTAGGCCATATGGTAGTTCTATTTTTAGTTTTTTAAGGAACCCCTATACTGTTATCCATAGTGGCTGTATCAATTTACATTCCCTCGAACAGTGCAAGAGGGTTCCCTTTTCTCCACACCCTCTCCAGCATTTATTGTTTCTAGATATTAATGATGGCCATTCTGACAAGTGTGAGGTGATACCTCACTGTGGTTTTGATTTGCATTTCTCTAATGATTAGTAATGTTGAACATCCTTTTATATGTCAGCAATCTGTACGTCATCTCTGGAGAAATATCTATCTATGTCTTCTGCCCATTTTTGGATTGGGTTTTTTGTTTTATGATATTGAGCTGCATGAGCTGCTTGTATATTTTCGAGGTTAATCCTTTGTCAGTTGCTTCATTTGCAAATATCTTCTCCCATTCTGAGGGATGTCTTTTAGTTTTGTTTATGGTTTCCTTTTCTGTGCAAAAGCTTTTAAGTTTCATTAGGTCCCATTTGTTTATTTTTGTTTTTATTTCCATTTCTCTAGGAGGTGGGTCAAAAAGGATCTTGCTGTGATTTATGTCGGAGAGTGTTCTGCCTATGTTTTCCTCTAATAGTTTGATAGTTTCTGGCCTTACATTTAGGTCTTTAATCCATTTTGAGTTTATTTTTGTGTATGGTGTTAGGGAGTGTTCCAATTTCATTCTTTTACATGGAGCTGTCCTGTTTTCACAGCATCACTTATTGAAGAGGCTGTCTTTTCTCCGCTGTATACTATTGCCTCTTTTATCAAACATAATGTGACCATATGTGTGTGGGTTTATCTCTGGGCTTTCTATCTTGTTCTATTGTTCTAAATTTCTGCTTTTGTGCCATTACCATACTGTCTTGATTACTGTAGCTTTGTAATATAGTCTGAAATCAGGGAGCCTGATTCCTCCAGCTCTGTTTTTCTTTCTCAAGATTGCTTTGGCTATTTGGGGTCTTTTGTGTTTTCATACAAATTATAAAATTTTTTCTTCTACTTTTGTGAATAATGCCATTGGTAGCTTGATAGGGATTGCTCTGAATCTGTAGATTGCTTTGGGTAGTAGAGTCATTTTCACAATGTTGATTCTTCCAGTCCAAGAACATGGTATATCTCTCCAACTATTTGTATAGTCTTTAATTTCTTTCATCAGTGTCTTATAATTTTCTGCATACTGGTCTTTTGTCTCGTTAGGTAGGTTTATTCCTAGGTATTTTATTCTTTTTGTTGCAATGGTATATGGGAGTGTTTCCTTAATTACTCTTTCAGATTTTTCATTTTTAGTGGATAGGAATGCAAGAGCTTTCTGTGCATTAATTTTGTATCCTGCTACTTTAACAAATTCATTGATTAGCTCTAGTAGTTTTCTGGTAGCATCTTTAGGATTCTCTATTTGTAGTATCATGACATCTGCAGTGACAGTTTTACTTCTTCTTTTCCGATTTGGATTCCTTTTATTTCTTTTTCTTCTCTGATTTCTGTTGGTAAATCTTCCAAAACTATGTTGAATAATAATAATGGGAGTGGGTACCCTTATCTTGTTCCTGATCTTAGAGGGAATGGTTTCAGTTTTTCACCATTGAGAATGATGTTGGCTGTGAGTTTGTCATATATGGCCTTTATTATGTTGAGGTAGGTTCCCTCTATGCCCACTTTCTGGATAGTTTTTATCATAATGGGTGTTGAATATTGTTGAAAGCTTTTTCTGCATCTACTGAGATTATCATAATGTTTTTATTCTTCAGTTTGTTAATATGGTGTCTCACATTGATTTGCCTGTATTGAAGAATCCTTGCATTCCTGGGATAAACCCCACTTGATCATCCTGTATGATCCTTTCAGTGTAGTGTTGGATTCTGTCTTCTGTTTGCTAATATTTTGTTGGGAATTTTTGCATGTATGTTCATCAGTGATATTGGCCTGTAGTTTTCTTTTTTGTGACATCTTTTTCTGGGTTTGGTATCGTGTTTGCAGCTCCCCATTTGCTTGGAATCGTTCCCCATATTCCATGTTGAGAACTGCTGGTGACAGCTGCTGTTCTCCATTTTCTTGGAGTCAGTCTGCAGCCCCTATTCTTTGCAGCCTGCTGGTTTATTCCTCTTCTCCGTCCCCATATTCCACATAGGCAACAGTTGATGGTTGCTGGCTTGATTTTGACTGGGTCAAACCTAAAACTGGAATATGCCTGGGATGGACTGGGTCCAGCTTAGGCCACAGTAATTATTTAAATCCTAGCCCTTGGTTTTGTTCCTCAATTCCATATTGGGAACTTCTGACACTTCAGTCTGCAGTTCTGCATTTGTTTGGAATTTTTCCCCGGATTCCATGTTGGGGAATTGTTTGTGGCCGCTGTACTTCTCCATTTGTGTGGAATCAATATCCATTCTTTGAGGTCTGCTGATTAAATCTTTTCCCCAATCTCTAGAGTTTTTGGTTCCTGCTGCTTTCTGTTAATGTGCAAATAAGGTAAAAGCTATTGCTAAATGGGAATCTCAGAAGCGAAAAAGCTGCAAAAATTGATGGGCATGAGTCAAGCCTTTAAAATCTATTAGAATGCCAGCCATCTCAAGAAGACTCCTGTGATTGGATAAGTTGGTCACAAAATGGGTTAGACTGACACCACGTCACCCACCAACCTTAAGAAAATTTCCATGCAATGAGGCACACTGTAAAACACCCCACAGTTTCCAACCCTGTGGCATATCTCTCTTACGTATTTGTTTGGCTCTGAGAAACCCAAGCCCTAGCTCAAAGAAATGGGATCATTGATATCCAAAGTGTTGAGTGCACCACCTTTCAGCACACCTGCTTATTTTATGTTTAACAATTACCGTCCTAAAAGCAGCAGTATATAAGAAGATGGTAAGATTTTACCAAAGAAAACCTAGAATTACAATGGCCATTATGAGTTATGTTCCAAAGATAATTTTAAAAGTACACCTAAAAGCAAGGGCTCTGAAATCTAACAAACAAAATGGAATAGCTATTTTAATTAGTATACGGAAGCCGACAAAAGTTTTTAAATTTCTAAAATAAATTAATTGAAACAGTCATTGCCAAAAGCTACTGAAAAATTAAATATACAAATAGGATTTAAAACAACACCTAGGCCTCCCAATTTCACCCTCACAAGGGTCCATTATCAAAACACTGGCACAAAAGTAGATTACCAAAGTAATCAACTGGGACACTGGAAAAGAGATTGTCCTCAAAGGCACTTTGGAAATTCTTCAACATCAGTTTAAATGCCCCCATATGGGCCTCTTCCAAAGTGGATGAAATTCTGAGGGATTTTTGATGTTCTTGGTAAACTGCTATGTTATTCCCTTAAACAACCAAGGGGAAACTAAAGTTAAAATTAATGGGGTTACTCAATACTGTCAGAAATATTTACTGTTTGTCCCAGCTGAACCCTGACAAGATATATGAAAGGATTTAATAACTTTATAACCAGAAATTTGGGAAAACTGGGAGCTGATATTCAGAACGTGATAGGAATGTTTTAGGCTTTCTCCCTAGGCTAAAATAAAACTATGCACCTAGAGGGAAATAAAATTGGAGAAAATGAAGTTGGAAGGGCAGATCAGCCTTTTTGTCATTCAGACTGTAAGTTCTTTGGGGGAATTGGGAAAACTGTCTTTGTCTTGCAAATGTTTTCAGGGCCACAGTGTAGCTCTAGAAATTTAAAGTTCACCTTCCCTTTTTACCAATCCTCCAAACCTCTCCTCTTCATCTCAAAATGCTTTAAAAATTCAAGATACTGGAAGCAGAATGGTCCTGCACTTAATATGTGTCTTTGTAATGTAGATTTTCTACCCTCATCTTCTCTAAGACCTAGGATCCATTCTTTGAAAATGCAAACATTAGGCAGAAGCTTCTCCTCAGAAAGAAAAAAAAAAGAGAGAAATATTTTGAAATTGAGCAAATGAAAAATCTTAAGTGTTTTCTCCACAAATATTAGTAAGATCTCTGTGTTGCATCTGTCCTTATGCTGTTTGTATATATATATATATACAGAAACTAACCCAAATGCTTTTCAAGTTCACATGTTCTGGAATAATCTTCAGTAAATAAAAGTTAAAGTTTGTTGGTTTAATTAAAACAGACATGTCTTTAAAGTTATCAACATTGATTGAAATGTAGATAAACAACTTTTACTCTGGATGTGTTTATTAGTCAAATAAATTCATTTTATCTTTGTTGCAAAATTTGTCGCAAAAATAATTAATTAATTAAATGCTAGTATGACATATGGTTCTTAGTTATGTGGTTTTCACTAGAAATTAAGGTTTCTAAGGGTTAAAATTTCTAATATATGTAATTGAAGCTACTGGAAATAATATATACAAGGAAAAGAATGTGTTTTTGGATTTACAAAAGGTACAAGAAATGAAGATGCGTTTTTGTTAAGGAAAATGAGAATAATTTTGTCTAAGCTAGAACTTCTGGTTATTTAAGAATGGGAAGCAAGAAAATGAAGGACAAACTAAATGTATGTAGAAAGAAAGAGAGAAAGAGAAGTTTAACTTGTGTAATAAAGCTAGCTAAATTGAATTGTTATTGTAAGGGTTACAAAAATTAAGCTTTCTCATTTACAAAAGAGAAACAGTCTCACAGACATAGAAAACAAACTTATGGTTACCAAAGGAGAAGTGGGGTGATTGAGGGATAAATTAGGAGTTTGGGATTAGCACATACAAACTACTATATATAAAATAGATAAACAACAAGGTCCTAGTGTATAGCACAGGGACTTATATTCAATATCTTGTAATAACCTGTAATGAAAAAGAATATATATAGGAACTTCCCTGGTGGTCCAGTGGTTAAGAATCCATCTAGCAATGCAGGGGATGCTGGTTCAATCCCTGGTCAGGGAACTAAGATCCCACATGCCGTGGGGCAAATAAAGACTGCATGCCATGACCACTGAGCCCACGTGCTCTGGAGCCTGCATGCCATAACTAGAGAGAAGCCCATGCACTGCAACGAAGAGACCACACACCGCAACAAAAGATCCTGCATGCCACAACTAAGATCCAGTGCAGCTGATAAATAAATAATTAATTAATTAATTTTAAAAAGAATATATATATATGTATATATGTATAACTGAATCATTTTGCCATACTTCAGAATCTAACGCGACATTGTGAATTAACTACACTTCTATTAAAAAATAATAATAATATATTAAGCTTTAATACCAGTAATGTACTTATGTCAAACAAAAAGTTAATTTCCCTTCATTTGCTAAAAGGATAATGTTTTTTGGACTATTGATCTGCTCTTGATAATAAGAGATTATGAAAGGTTTTTCTTTACCTTTGAAGTAATCTGCCTAGAAAGAAAAATTCTGTGTTTAGTCAAAATAATTTTTTGTTTTATGATGTCTTAATTGGGTCTTTGATTACTTAAGTAAACCGAGCCCTCTTAATACTAAGAGAGCTAAGTTTTGCTAGTAGAAAATTAAGTATTAAATTTCATAATGATCTGTGATCCTATTTAGGCAAGTGTTTTAAAACTTTTTAATTTATTTTTGGCAAACTTTCCAAAATCAAATTGTAATTGAAGTATTTTGACCACAAATTAACTTTGAAATTTTCTAGAGGATTCCTGGAACATTTCAAAAGAGTGTTCTCTCTCCTTATAAAAAGGGAAGTATTAAACTAATTAGGCATATTTGGTACGTTAAATTGCATGAGAAGCATTGTCAAACAAATGATGCTAAACTTTGATTATATTTGTGTAGATATATGTTATTAATACAAATATTCTAGAAATTGTGTGAAATTCTTAGAAATCTGATATGTTCTGGTATAATGTTTTCACTTGTAATTCTAGTTTATTATCTTAAATTGTTGTATGACGTCCTCTGGGACCCCAATCAGAAATGGGCAATAAGTAAATAATCTTTTTACTGCTATTTTTTTACCTTCTGAAACTGCCATCATCAAAATTGAGTCTCACCCTAAAAGAACTGAACCTGAGTATCAGGGAAATGCCCTTGCTGGCTTTTATGTAAAGGTGGCAGCAACAGAATCTATAAAGATTGTAGCACATGTAGATGAAGTCTGTTCTGCTTCTGCAGAAAATAAACCCTCATTACAAAACTTTTACCATTCTGATGTCCTAGTAACAAGGCAACAGTCTGCTCCTGAATCAGAAAAATTAGGTTGGGTAAACAATGGCTATAAATTAAACTAAGAGTCAGGGCTGTGTGAAACCCAAGATGACCACTTGGTTCTTCTTGGCTCCCTGACAAACCTCAAATTTTGTTTTTTATATTACTTCACCCACCACAGTGCATTTAAGAAAAACAATTTTTGTCCCTAGAGGCCTCCCTCTGGACGCTTTTACACCTGCAGCTGGAATTCATTCAACTGCTACTTAGTATGGGTTATCAACATGTTCTTGTTATTGTGTATATGTGTATATGTCAACATGTTCTTGTGTATTGTGTATATTGTGTATATGTCCCCAATGTCTTCATAGTGGTAGAGAAACTATTAGAAAATGTGTTTTCCACTTGGGGTATACCTTCCACAATTTCCAGTGATTGAGGCACCTGCTTCACTGGACAAATCATATGAGCCTTAACAAAAATCTTGCAAGTTTCTTGGAAAATTATTACTATCCTTATCACCCTTAATCATCAGGCAAGGTTGAGAGAACTAATGGAAAAACAGGATTCAAGCAGCACAAGAATTAATAATATGAGACTGAAAGAACTGATGAGGATAATTATAATTTTTATGACTTTGTTTAAAATACTACTGATTCTTTAATTTTTTTCCTGATTTTAATAAATTCTTTTCTCTTAAGCTAGCAACTTGCTAAGCTATAACTTCGTGAATAAAGATGAAACATTGCCTTTTTCTCCCTTCCTTGTCCCTCCAGAATTAAGAAACTCTCAGTGAGTATTCTTATCCATATTTAAATAATAAGGTCAAGTTCATTACAAAAAAAATTTCTTTTACTGTGATTATATTTGGTAAAAAATGGAGGTAATTGTAGGGGGAAAATTATGTTTGAACCTTTGTAGATATTAAATTCTAGTCCTTTTGTCTTTGAGGTTTTGTTACGTATTGTAAACTGGACTGGATCCTGAATTCTTGTAGTTTCCTCGAGTATCTGGCTATGACTCACCAAATTAACATTTCCAATTTTCTCCTACTCTTTTGATTTGTAATCACTAGGAGTGAAGCGTGTCCTCGAGCCCCTTTGGCAGGGACCTTACCAAGTGCTCCTAAACACTGACACTGATACAAAAGTAGAAAGTGTTAAGCCTTGGGTACATACCTCATAACTAAGGAGGATTCCAACTGATACCTGGTGCTGTACAAACTCTGGAGACTTCTAAATCAAATTTAGGAGTAAAAGAAGTAACTGACATTGAGGGAGGTAGACTGTTTCCACCCAGGACAACAGATCAATACTTTACACTTTAGCTAAACATGAAATCTTTTCTTTCATTCCTTTACTCTGGCATTGGCCTGGAAAGATAACATCAACATTCATATAACTCAGACCATTGTTATGGGGGTAACCTCTGGAATTTAAAACAACTTTTTACTTCATGTTAGGAGAAAATCTAACTAACCCCTGGCTTGAATAGGCAAATGAAGAAATTCTTGTGGATAAATCCATTAACAGTGCCATCTTAGTGGAAGTAGCTTTGAGGCAGGAGATAGATGGGCTCCAGGATAAACACCTGGAGTTTGTCCCCAGTGGACAGATACTCCAAGATGAAAAGGAGGAGGAGCAGAGCCCTGCCCAGATAAGAGACAGAGACCACATATTTCTCATTCTTGAGGTCAAGGAGACCTTCCCAACTATACATGCACAGAAAATCTCCTTGGAGATCAATAGGGGAGTGATGTCAACCTGCCCATAGGTCTCTTCACTGGAATCCATCTTGGCTAAGAAATGTGTGCACACACGTAGGAGGAGCCTGAGATATGCCAAATATGGACTCAGAACCAGGCAAAGCAAGATTGGCCAAAGGAAGCTGGAAGAAATGCTCTATATAAGTGATTTAAACTACCACAAGTGTGTGACTCTGTCTCTGAGTCTGCCTGTGTGTCTATCCACATATACTATTTTTCCTCCTAATAAACACTTTACTTGTTTCACTGCTTTCTGTCTTCGTGGGAATTCATTTCTGCAAAGCTGAAGGGTGAAGGCCTTGTCACTGGCCCCTGGTCTAGTTGCTAGAACTCAGCAATCTCACTGCTGCAGGCTGCCTTCAATCTCTGGCTGGGAACCAAAATCCTGCTCCAAGATTCTGCAGGCTGAGTTTGCCTGAGACCATATTGTGCCCTGACAGGATTTGTGTTTGTCTGTGATGGTTATCATTCTTCTTGGGCCTATGAATGCTTAGATAGCTGGCACATAACCTAGCAACGCCTCTTAGATTATCTAACTGTGCCCCTAAATATTCTAGAAAGAACATACGAGGAGGCATTTATAATTCAGGAATAGCTTCCTTTAGCACAGTCATATTTCCCTGGTTAGAAGTAAATGCACGCATTCTTTTGTTGGGTTATTTGTTTCTTTGATATTGAGCTGCATCCAAAGAAGACATACAGATGGCAAACAAACACATGAAAAGATGCTCAACATCACTAATTATTAGAGAAAAGCAAATCAAAAGTATAATGAGGTATTACCTCACATTGGTCAGAATAGTCATCATCAAAAAATCTACAAACAATAAATTCAGGAGAGGGTGTGGATAAAAGGGAACCCTCCTACACTGTTGGTGGAAATGTAAACTGGTACAGCCACTATGGAGAACAGTATGGAGTTTCCTTAAAAAACTAAAAATAGGACTACTGTATGATCCAGCAATCCCACTCCTGGGCATATACACAGAGAAAACCATAATTTGAAAAGATACATGCACTCCAATGCTCATTGCAGCACTATTTACAATAATAGCCAGGACATGGAAGCAACCTAAATGTCCATCAACAGAGGAATGGATAAAGAAGATGTGGTACATATACACAATAGAATATTACTCAGCCATAAAAAGGGATGAAATAATGTCATTTACAGCAACATGGATGGATCTAGAGATTAACATACTAAGTGAAGTAAGTCAAACAGAGAAAGACAAATATCATATGTCTTTGTATAATCTAAAAAAATTATACAAATGAACTTATTTGCAAAACAGAAATAGAGTTACAGAGGTAGAAAATAAACTTATTATGTAACTGGCAAGAGCCAAATCTGACTACATGTTGGATCAGTTTCTTTTACTTTAACCTTTGCTTCCCATTGTCTTAGTTCACTAAAAGAATACTGTCTATATATAATGGCCTGCCTTGGGGAACCCTACTCCTCTGTCTGAATGTTAAACCAAAGTGCCTTTGTTCAGGGAAACATCCAGACCCTGTCCACTTGTGGATGGCTGCAAGAAAGAAGAAATTAACACATCCCCTCCCTGAGGCTGGCCATTCCAGGGGATATTTGCAAATCTTATGGCCTTTTTACTTTACTTGCTCATCTCCTCCCCCTCTCCCTGCTATAAAAGAAACTGGCATCCAAACCCCATAAAATGGTTATTTTGATACTGTAGTCTGCCATCTTCTTGGTCTACCAGCTTTCCGAATAAAGTATTCCTTGCCTCAACACCTCATCTCGGATTTATTGGCCTGTCATGCAGCGAGCAGAGAGAACTTGGACTCTAACAAATTTGGCTTAGCCAACCAGGAGGCTTGCTGATTGTGGTTAGCCGGCCCTGGTCAGGGAACATTGGGGCAAGGCCCTAGCAGCTGCAGGGATCATTTGTCCTAAGGATGTTCCCTTCAAAATTCCCTGAGTAAGGATGTTCCCTTCAAAATTCCCTGATGTGGCACCAGTTACCCCAGCACTTGGCAGTTGAAACAAGGAAGTGACCACCTTCTGTGAGTTGACGGACTCAATTTCGTAGTGTAAGTCTACCCAATTCTGTAACCAGTTCTTTGGTTTTGGTGTTGGTCTTGTTTTCTTTGCGTATCCTTTTGTGTTGCAAGCCGACAGACTCAATTTTGTAGGGTAAGTTGCTCCAGGGTGCACACCAGAAACATATTCCCCTCTCAATTTGGGCTTTTCCTTTATGGGATAAGCCAATTTATTTGATTGGGGTACCCTGTTGGAAGGGGAATTGTTGTTGGACTCTACCTGATTTGGAATCGTTTCGTTGGGAACTATTTCATTGGTTTTCTAGAGTAAGTCTACCCAATTTGGGAACTAGTTCATTGTTTCTGTAGGGTAAGTCTACCTGATTCCGGAACCAGTTTTCGTCTTGGTCTTGTTTTGGTTTTGTGTGCATCAATGATAGAATTTGGGGGGCCATTTTTGTTGGAATTTATTTGTGCCTTTTTGTATTTTGGTGTTATCAAACTTATAAAAATGGGAAATACTCCATCTATCCCGAAGGAGAGCCCTTTGGGGCATATATTAGATAAATGCGTGAAACATAGCCACAAGCCTACGACTAAGAAAGACATGATGTACTATTGTAATACGATGTGGACCCAATATTTAAGATCATAAGAGTGATGGCCCCTGAATGGCTCACTCAGTTATATGATCTTGAAGTTAGAAATGTTTTGCAAAAGAGGAGGCTGCACTGGCAGTTGTTCCGACTGCGCCCCCCCCGCCATGCCGTCATCATTCACTGCCACCTGTTTCCCTTACCCATGGGAATCAAATAGAAGTTTCTATGTTAACCCCCAGGGCACAGGAGCCTGATTTAGTATCACCATCTAAGACCCGACAGGGCACCCAATTTGGACTGGAAACCACTTCCGCAGCAGGGCAATTTCCCTTGATCTGACATCCTGTAAGAGGCCAGCGGACTCCCTTGGACTTGAGGCATCTGATTCTAATTTCCCCACAGGAGCCCCAGGTTAACTGTGACAGTGGGGAACAAGTTGATTGACTCTTTAATAGATACCATTCCCCAAACCTTATCTATTTATCTTAAGAGGCTTGTAAATATTAAACAAAGTGGAAACAAATCATCCTAGGAAAAACTTGCCTGTATTTTAAGATGCAAATGTCCTATCTGGTCGTCTCAGGAACCGGCATCTCTGCCATCTTTTTTAAATGCAAACTTTGAAAAGAGGATAAAATAATTTAGAAATTGATTGTCAAGGATAAGTAAAATACCTAAGTGTCTTTTCTGTAAAAATTCAGCCATCTAGACAGGTGAGCTTGATTTGTTCCATCTGCCAGAAACCTAATTTTAATCCAACCTCTTTTTGTAAACTGATGGGTTTTACATTGCTGTACCTGACTCAGGGCTGAAATTTTGAAATGAGAACTATGATGTCTCTCTGTTTGCTTGTGTCCTTGTATGTGTCTTTGTCTTTGGATAACATTGCTGAGGTTGATTTTTGGATGAGCTGTATTTAATTGGCTTAAAGGAAAGTAAGCCCTTACAGACCGAACAATTCTAAATACAAGAAAAAATAAGCTAACTGAATTTCAGGTTCAAGTGAACTGAGAAATATTCAGTATTAAATTAATACCTGGTATTAATGTTTTTTTGTTGATCTAATTAATATAGAAATGTCTTTAGAGTCATCAACATTAAGTATAATATTTTATTGTGCCTAGGTTTAATATAAGCTAAATAAAATCTTGTTATACCTGTTGAAAATTTGTCAGCAAGGAAAGTAACTTGATGTGAAGAAACTTATAAGGAAAAAAATGCAAATGAGGTCAGAGCTTTAGGTGAACTTTTAAAAATAATTATCTTTTTGGAATGTCTATCTAAAATTAATCTCTCCATATATTCAACATCTTGAAAGTTAGAATTGTGCTAAAATAAGTTAAGTGATGGAAGGTTTATGGAAAGTGACCCTGAGAAGAGTTTTATACATGGTCAGGATTGCCTAAGTTTAAAATAATTTAATTGAGTAAATGAATTTTAGAAGTAAGCTGATGCGAAACTTTAATTTGGCTTTTCTCTCTATTAAGAAAACATGGTTTCTTAAGATTTTGAACTGCCTTTCATAACAGATTTTAAGTTTCTTTACCTTTTAAGTGATCTGTTCTGTATTTGCCTTTGAAATCTTTTATCATTACTTTGGCTAAGTAAATAACTATTGTTTCACAGTGACCTGTGATCCTATCTGACTGTTTTAAACCCTTTTGATAATTTTTTTGACAAAACTTCCCAAATCAAATTATAATGAAGTTCCTTTGAACTCTGGCTAACTTTGGGATGTTTCAAAGGGCCCCTGAAACACCCCAAAGAGAGATATTAACTAATTAGGTTCACTTGGTATGTTAAATCACATGGGAAGTGTTGTCAAATAAGTAATAAATCTTCTTAGATTATATTGTATGGAAAATGATACAGGTATTCTAGAGATTATATGGAGTTCCTAAAATTTGATATGTCCTGGTAAAATGTTATCAGTCATAATTCTAGTTATTATCTGAAAGTGTTGCATGTCACAGCAGCAAACAAGTTGCCTTGTCAATTACATTGTAATCAGATTTAAACGTGCCTTCCTAAGTCTTTCATCATTATAGACAGTTATGGTTTCACTCTGATTGATGCCTTTGCAAACCTGCTTCCTCTTCAGGAAGATTTATAGAAAGGACCTTTGGATAAATACAAGTTTCTGGCTTTCAGACCATAATGCTGAACTGGGTAAGAAATTGAAAAATTCTAATGGGAAACCTGGTGGCTTCCTAAAGCTGTTAACGAAAAGGATTAGTTACATAGGACTGAGTAAACTTGTGAATATGGTTATTTTTATGGTTTCTATCTGAAAACTGACTGGTTTAAATCTGTGTTTTCCAGGTGTAAGGAAAACGTTCCCCTTAAACTAATTATGACTTACAGTAATTTGGTAAATTATACCTTTGTAAGCAGAATTGAAACATTTATCTTTTTCTCTCTACCTGGTTGATACTGCCTGTAACATATGCTTGTTTCAAAGACTAAGCCATGTATGTCTAAGTACACGTGGCTGGTACAGTGAAACTGAGGATGTCTCATTAAATCTGTTATGGTACCTTTGGTTGCTCGCTATTGCAATTGGATTATAAGTAATTATACTAATCAGTGTTCTTTGTTTCCAAATTGTTTGTGCTTTGTGTCTCCCTGCTGCACTATGTCTTTGTCAATGTTACTAGCTGCATTACTTATATCCTGTCTATTTTATAAGATTGTTGTCTCTTACAGTACCCAGTGTGTAACCAGGCTTCCAACAAAACTTCTATGGCTTAACATCCTGAGGAAATAGATCACATTTATAACATAAAATAATTGTAATAGTGTGATTCTAGGTATGGGAAGAAGCAACAAGGGAAAATGTCTTCTGGATCATAATTAGTTAGAGGATCCAGAGAGTCTTTAATTATCCATAGGGCCTAATCCAAAACTAGCTCCTGGATTGTCATATCATGAATTTTCACCTGATCTGGGATAAGGCTCCCAGTGCCGAGGGACAAAATTTGATCATGAAATGTCTCCCAAATATTGGTCAAAATCCTGACTAAGAGGAGAGTATCTGAGAAATGGAATTATTTCCTCCACATAGCCCTACAACATGAGCTGGTGAGCCCTGAGAAAACTCAGGATATGAGAATACAGGATACAGGCCCAGATAGCTGAGGTGCATATCAAGAGAGTGATTTCAGTGAGTCCAGACTCTTACATCTTCCCATACATAGGAAAGTGCTAAATTCCTTAACTTGAGATGCTGCCTCCAAGGCTTGAAGCCCTCAAAATTCCCACCGAATAAATCATAACTCTCAACTTTTAGGTTGTGAATATGTTTTTAAGTCTACAGGTGTAAAGGAGACACTTTCCAGAGAGGAACAAAAGAAACAAGGTTTGGAACACTGGCACCAATGGCAGACACTCCCAGAAAGATCCATCTAACAAAGCAATTAGAATGGTCTCACCCCTTTTCCCACAAGATTGTGGAATGGACATTGACAGTGGGGAATTGTAACAGGGAAGAGCCAAATCTGACTACATGTTGGATCAGTTTCGTTTACTTTAACCTTTGCTTCCCATTGTTTTTGTTCACTAAAAGGATACTGTCCATACATAATGGCCTGCCTCAGGGAATGCTGCCCCTCTGCCTGAATGTTAAACCAAAGTGCCTTTGTTTAGGGAAACATCCAGACCCTGTCCACTTGTGGATGGCTGCAAGAAAGAATAAATTAACACATCCCTTCCCTGAGGCTGGCCATTCCAGGGGATATTTGCAAATCTTATGGCCTTTTTACTTTACTTCCTCATCTCCTCCCCCTCTCCATGCCATAAAAGAAACTGACATTCAAACCCCCAATTATTTTGAGATTGTAGCCTGCCATCTTCTTGGTCTGCCAGCTTTCTGAATAAAGTCGTATTCCTTGTCTCAACACCTCATCTCCGATTTATTGGCCTGTCATGTGGCGAGCAGAGTGAGCTTGGACTCGGTTACAGTTACTTGGGGGTAAGGAGGGGGAGGGATAAATTGGAAAATTGGGATTGACACATACACACTACTATATATAAAATAGATATAAAATAAAGACCTACTGTATAGCACAGGGAACTCTACCCAATAATCTTTAACGGCCTATATGGGAAAAGAATCTAAAAGAAGAGTGGATATATGTATATGTATAACAGATTCACTTTGCTGTACACCCGAAAATAACACAAAATTGTAAATCAACTATATACCAATTACAATTAAAAACTAAATAAATTAAAACATTTTAAAAAAGGAGTAAATGCAAATGAGAATATACTCAGAAGCCTCTCTTTAACTCCTTTTTTTCAACAAGTATAATCAGTTTATTAACATTCTGTTACATTTGTTTTATCATTTTATGTGTATAGCACATATATACATATTTATGTTGTTATACATATGTGTGTGAATATTCTCATATTGCAATTTTGACAATTAACTCAATTATATACTTTATAGCTTTTTTTCCTCTAATGAAGAATCCAATCCAATATAACATATTGCATTTATTTATTTATTTAAGTATAGTAGATTTACAATATTATATTAGTTTTTAGTGCTCAGCATAGTGATTCAGCATTTTTGCAGATTATACTCCATTATAGGTTATTACAAGATAATGGCTATAGTTCCATGTACTATACAGTATATCCTTGTTGCTTATCTATTTTATACATAGTAGTTTGTATCTGTTGATCTCATGCCCCTAATTTGTCCCTCCTCCCTTCCCTCTCCCTTTTTGTCACCACAAGTTTATTTTCTATAACTGTGAGCTTATTTTATACCTCCAGTCGTATTATTTTTTTAGATTCCACATATAAGTGATATCATACAGCATTTGCCTTTCTCTGTCTGACTTAACTCTTGAAAGTATTGCAGAATCACTGTTAAAGCATTAGTTGCCCAGCAAAGATCCTTAGACACTCTGGCTAAGGTTGTTCTTGATAATGGGATAGCCCTTAATTATCTTTTAGCTGGGCAAGGGGGTGTCTGTGCTGTGGCCAACACCACATGCTCTAACTTGAGCAACACTTCTGGGGAAGTTGAAAGTCAGTTACATAAGACCATTGAGCAAGCCACTTGACTTAAAAGGATGACTGCTTCAATGGGATCTTTCTTTGATGGGTCTTGGGACCCATGGCATGTTATATGTTCTCAAAAGCTTTAAATGCATGTTCACAGCCACTAACCACCAGACAAATGATCTCCCTAAGTCTGGAACATCAAAAAAGAAACAAAGAGAGTAATCCCAATTTAAGGATTATGAACCTGGAACTGTAATCTGTGGGGATTAAGCAAAAACATCATGACCAATGGATGACACATCAAAGATCAACAAAGCTGCAGAGCGGTAGCTGAGAGTGACGCTAATGCCTTAAATCTTGACCACATCTCTTTGTTAAGCTCAGAGGCTGATCAAAATGGGGGAATTATTACAAAGAAAATCACAGGCCCAAAAGGGCATCACTTGCATTAAGGCCTATGATACCAAACCTAGATTTAATACCTAATCTAATTGCAGTTTTCCACCTTCCCCAGAAATATGATCCTAATCAACCAGTCTGGAATTTTCTGATCAGCACCAATTAGGCAACCTGTCATATGAGCCATTTCTATCCCCCAGAGGAAGAAGAGGCAACCTGCACAATAAAAACCCATGTTGTTCCCTCCAAAAGAAGATATCCTGACCCAGAATAACCCCTTCCTTTCTTTTGCTAATGATGTATTTGCCTCATCCTCTTTTTCATAATAGCCTCCCATTTTGCATGGCTCTTCAAGGTGCCCTCCTAGTTATTAGATGGGAGGCTGCTTGATTCATTAATTGCTTAATAATGCAAATTAGATCTTCAAGTTTATTCAGTTGAATTTTGTTTTTTTTCTTAACACAGATTAAAATGCAAAGAGAAAAAAGCAAATCAGAGTATCCAAGAACAATGAGAGAAAATCAAAAGTTATAAAATATGCTTACTTGGACTACCAGAAGGAGAAGAAAGAAAAAATGGAGCAGAAGAAATATTTGAAATATTAATAGCTGGCAACTTTCCAAAATTAATAACAAACACTGAACCACAGATCCAAGAAGCATAGAGATTTTATCAAATGAAGTAAATACCCCCCAAATGCACAGCTAGACATATCATACTCAAAATGGAGAAAACCAAAGACAAAGAGAAAAACTTGAAAGGCATCAGGAAGTGGGGGATAGTGTGATAGAAAGAATACCTTACCTATAGAGGAACAAAGATAATAATTACACCAGACTTCTCATCCAAAACGATGCAAACAAGAAGAGAGCAGAGTGAATAATTTAATGTGTTGAGAGAAAAAAAAAACAACCATGAACCTAGAATTCTATCCAGCAAAATTATCCTTTGAAAGAAATGAGAAATGAAGACTCTCAGACAAACAAGAACTGAGGGAATTAATTGCCAGCAGATTTTCTCTGCAAGAAATTTTGAGAGAAGTTATTCAAGAAGAAGTAAATTATAGGTCAGAAACGTGGATGCACATAAAGAAATGAAGAGCAATGTAGAAGGAATAAATGAAGGTAAATAGAACCTTTTTTACTCTGAATTGATATAATACAGTTTAAAGTGATGCTAGTGACCATGTACTGTGTCACTATTATAGCATATAGAAAAGTGAAATGAATGACAGCAATGCTATAAGGGAAGGAAGGGGAGATTTGGGAATACTCTAAGTACTTGCACTGCACATGAAAGTGGTATAGTGCTATTTGAAAGTGGATTCGCTGCAAATTAGCTGTGAGTGTCACCACAGCTCTGGACGTAGATTAGTTGTAAATTAATTCAGCATAGATTAGTGGAAAGTGGAATTAGATTGTTCAAAATCTGAACCACTAATTTTTTTTAAAGTATAATTGAGGGGAGAGGGGGAAGATGGCAGAAGAGTAAGTCGCAGAGATCACCTTCCTTCCCACAGATACATCAGAAATACATCTACACGTGGAACAACTCCTATAGAACACCTACTGAACGCTGGCAGAAGGCCTCAGACCTCCCAAAAGGCAATAGACTCCCAACGTACCTGGGTAAGGCAAAAGAAAAAAGAATAAACAGAGAAAAAAGGATAGGGACAGGACATGCACCAGTGGGAGGGAGCCATGAAGGAGGAAAGGTTTCCACACACTAGAAGCCCCTTCGCAGGCAGAGACTGTGGGTGGCGGAGGTGGGGAGCTTCAGGGCCGTGGAGGAGAGCGCAGCAGCAGGGGTGCAGAGGGCAAAGCGGAGAGATTTCCACACAGAGGATTGGTACCGACCAGCACTCACCAGCCTGAGTGGCTTGTCTGCTCACCCGCCGGGGCCAGCGGGGCTGGGAGCTGAGGCTTCAGCTTTGGTCGGAGCACAGGGAGAGGACTAGCAGTGTGAACACAGCCTGAACGGGTTAGTGCACCATGGCTACCCGGGAGGGAGTCTGAGAAAAAGTCTGGACCTGCCAAAGAGGCAAGAGACTTTTTCTTCCCTCTCTGTTTCCTGGTGCAGGAGGAGAGGGGATTAAGAACACTGCTTAAAGGAGCTCCAGAGACAGGCGTGAGTAGCGGCTAAAAGCACAGACCCCAGAGATGGGCATGAGACGCTAAGACTGCTGCTGCGCCACCAAGAAGCCTGTGGGCAAGCACAGGTCACTATCCACACCTCCCTTCTGGGGAGCCTGTGCAGCCCGCTACTGCCAGGGTCCCGGCATCCAGGGACAACTTCCCCGGGAGAACACATGGCATGCCTCAGGCTAGTGCAACATCACACGGGCCTCTGCCGCCACAGGCTCGCCCTGCACTCCACACCCCTCCTTACCCCGGTCAAAGTGAGCCAGAACCCCCAAATCAGCGGCTCCTTTAACCCCCTCCTGTCTGAGAGAACAGATGCTCTCTGGCGACCTACACATAGAGACGGTGCCAAATACAAAGCTGAACACCGGGAGCTGTGAGAACAAAGAAGACAAAGGGAAATCTCTCCCAGCAGCCTCAGGAGCAGCGGATTAAATCTCCAGAATCAACTTGATGTAACCTGCATCTGTGGAATACCTGAATAGACAATGAATCATCCCAAATTGAGGAGGTGGACTTTGAGAGCAAGATTTATTATTTATTCCCCTTTTCCTCTTTTTGTGAGTGTGTATGTGTATGTTTCTGTGTGAGATTTTGTCTGTATAGCTTTGCTTTCACTATTTGTCCTAGAGTTCTATCAGTCCATTTTTTTTCTTTTTCTTATGTAAAAAATTTTTTTCTTAATAATTATTTTTATTTTAATAAATTTATTTTATTTTACCATACTTTATTTTAGTTTAGTTTATTTTCTTTCTTTCTTTCTTTCTGCCTTTTCTCCCTTTTATTCTGAGCCATGTGGATGAAAGGCTCTTGGTGCTTCAGCCAGAAGTCAGTGCTCTGCCTCTGAGGTGGGAGAGCCAACTTCAGGACACTGGTCCACAAGAGACCTCCAAGCTCCATGTAACATGAAATGGCAAAAACCTGCCAGAGATCTCCAACTCAACACCAGCACCCAGATTCACTCAACGACCAGCAAGCTACAGTGCTGGACATCCTATGCCAAACAACTAGCAAGAGAGGAACACAATTCCACCCATTAGCAGACAGGTTGCCTAAAACCATAATAAGTTCACAGACCCCCCAAATTCCACCACCAGACGTGGACATGCCCACTAGAAAGACAAGATCCAGCCTCATCCACCAGAACACAGGCACCAGTCCCCTCCACCAGGAAGCCTACACAACCTACTGAACCAACATTAGCCACTGGAGACAGACACCAAAATCAACGGGAGCTATGAACCTCCAGCCTGCAAAAAGGAGACCCCAAACATATTGAGATAAGCAAAATGAGAAGACAGAAACACACATAGCAGATGAAGGAAAAAGATAAAAACCCATCAGACCTAACAAATGAAGAGGAAATAGGCAGTCTACCTGAAAAACAATTCAGAATAATGATAGTAAAGATGATACAAAATCTTGGAAATAGAATAGATAAAATGCAAGAAACATTTAACAAGGACCTAGAAGAACTAAAGATGAAACAAGCAATGATGAACAACACAATAAATGAAATTAAAAATACTCTGGAAGGAATCAATAGCAGAATAACAGAGGCAGAAGGACGGATAAGTGACCTGGAAGATAAAATAGTGGAAACAACTACTGCAGAGCAGAATAAAGTGAAAAGAATGAAAAGAAATGAGGACAGTCTCAGAAACCTGTGGGACAACATTAAACACACCAACATTCGAATTATATGGGTTCCAGAAGAAGAAGAGGAAAAGAAAGGGACTGAGGAAATATTTGAAGAGATTGTAGTTGAAAACTTCCGTAATATGGGAAAGGAAATAGTTAATCAAGTCCAGGAAGCACAGAGAGTCCCATACAGGATAAATCCAAGGGGAAACACGCCAAGACAGATATTATATCAATCTGTCCAAAAGTAAATACAAAGAAAACATATTAAAAGCTGCAAGGGAAAAAAACAACTAACACACAAGGGAATCCCCATAAGGTTAACAGCTGATCTTTCAGCAGAAACTCTGCAAGCCAGAAGGGAGTGGCAGGATATATTTAAAGTGATGAAGGAGAAAAACTTACAACCAAGATTACTCTACAGCCAAGATTACTGAGCAAGGATCTCATACAGATTTGATGGAGAAATTAAAAGCTTTATAAACAAGCAAAAGCTGAGAGAGTTCAGCACCACCAAATCAGCTTTACAAAAAATGCTAAAGTATCTTCTCTAGTCAGGAAACACAAGAGAAGAAAACGACCTATAGTAACAAACCCAAAACAATTAAGAAAATGGGAATAGGAACATACATATCGATAATTGCCTTAAATGTAATGGATTATATCTCCCACCAAAACACAAAGACTGGCTGAATGGATACAAAAACAAGACCCATATATATGCTGTCTACAAGAGACCCACTTCAGACTTCGGGACATATACAGACTGAAAGTGAGGGGATGGAAAAAAGTATTCCATGCACATGGAAACCAAAGGAAAGCTGCAGTAGCTATTCTCATATCAGACAAAATAGACTTTAAAATAAAGACTATTAGAAGAGACACAGTAGGACACTACATAATGATCAAGGGATCGATCCAAGAAGAAGATATAAGAATTGTAAATATTTATGCACCCAACATAGGCACACCTCAATACAGAAGGCAAATACTAACAGCCATAAAAGGGAAAATCGACAGTGACACATTCAGTAGGGGACGTTAACACCCCACTTTCACCAACGAACGGATCATCCAAAATGAAAATAAATAAGGAAACACAAGCTTCATGTTATACATTAAACAAGATGGACTTAATTGATATTTATAGGACATTCCATCCAAAAACAACAGAATACACATTTTTCTCAAGTGCTCATGGAACATTCTCCAGGATAGATCATATCTTCGGTCACTAATCAAGGCTTGGTAAATTTAAGAAAATTGAAATTGTATCAAGTATCTTTTCCGACAACAATGCTATGAGACTAGATATCAATTACAGGAAAAGATCTGTAAAAAATACAAACACATGGAGGCTAAACAATACACTACTTAATAATGAAGTGATCACTGAAGAAATCAAAGAGGAAATCAAAAAATACCTAGAAACAAATGACAATGGAGACATGACAACTCAAAATCTATGGGATGCAGCAAAAGCAGCCCTAACAGGGAAGTTTATAGCAATACAATCCTACCTTAAGAAAGAGGAAGCACCTCGAATAAACAAACTAACCTTGCACCTAAAGCAATTAGAGAAAGGAGAACAAAAAAACCCCAAAGTTAGCAGAAGGAAAGAAATCATAAAAATCAGATCAGAAATAAATGAAAAAGAAATGAAGGACACAATAGCAAAGATCCATAAAACTAAAAGCTGGTTCTTTGAGAAGATAAAAAAAATTGATAAACCATTAGCCAGACACAATAAGAAAAAAAGGGAGAAGACTCAAATCAATAGAATTAGAAATGAAAAAGGAGAAGTAACAACTGACACTGCAGAAATACAAAAGATCATGAGAGATTACTACAAGCAACTTTATGCCAATAAAATGGACAAACTGGAAGAAATGGACAAATTCTTAGAAATGCACAACCTGCCAAGACTGAATCAGGAAGAAATACAAAATATGAACAGACCAATCACAAGCACTGAAATTGAAACTGTGATTAAGAATCTTTCAACAAACAAAAGCCCAGGGCCAGATAGCTTCACAGGCGAATTCTATCAAACATTTAGAGAAGAGCTAAGACCTATCCTTCTCAAACTCTTCCAAAGTATAGCAGAGTTAGGAACACTCCCAAACCCATTCTACGATGCTGCCATCACCTTGTTACCAAAACCAGGCAAGGATGTAACAAAGAAAGAAAACTGCAGGCCAATATCACTGATGAACATAGATGCAAAAATCCTCAACAAAACACTAGCAAACAGAATCCAACAGCACATTAAAAGGATCATACCACATGATCACCTGGGGTTTATTCCAGTAATGCAAAGATTCTTCAATATATGCAAATCTATCAATGTGATAAACCATGTTAACAAATTGAAGGAGAAAAACCATATGATCATCTGAATAGATGCAGAGAAAGTTTTTGACAAAATTCAACACCCATTTATGATAAAAATCCTGCAGAAAGTAGGCATAGAGGGAACTTTCCTCAACCTAATAAAGGCCATATATGACAAACTGACAGCCAACATTGTCCTCAATGGTGAAAAACTGAAAGCATTTCCTCTAAGATCAGGAACAAGACAAGGTTACACACTCTCACCACTCTTATTTAAAATAGTTTGGGGGGCTTCCCTGGTGGCGCAGTGGTTGAGAGTTCGCCTGCCGATGCAGGGGACACGGGTTTGTGCCCTGGTCCAGGAGGATCCCACATGCCGCGGAGCGGCTGGGCCCGTGAGCAATGGCCGCTGAGCCTGCACATCCGGAGCCTGTGCTCTGCAACGGGAAGAGGCCACAGCAGTGAGAGGTCCACGTACGACCAAAAAAAAAAAGAAGAAGAAAAAAAGAAAAAAATAGTTTTGGAAGTTTTAGACCCAGCAATCAGAGAAGAAAAGGAAATAAAAGGCATCCAAATCAGAAAAGAAGAAGTACAGCTGTCACTGTTTGCAGATGACATGAGACTATACATAGAAGGTCCTAAATATGGTACCAGAAAACTACTAGAGCTAATCAATGAATTTGGTAAAGTAGCAGGATACTAAATTAATGCACAGAAAGCTCTTGCATTCCTATACATTAATGATGAAAAATATGAAAGTAAAATCAAGAAAACACTCCCATTTACCATTGCAACAAAAAGAATAAAATATCTAGGAATAAACCTACCTAAGGAGACAAAAGACTTTTAGGCAGAAAATTATAAGACACTGATGAAAGAAATTAAAGATGATACAAATAGATGGAGAGATATACCATGTTCTTGGATTGGAAGAAACAACATTGTGAAAATGACTCTATTACCCCAAACAATCTACAGATTCAATGCAATCCCTATCAAATTACCACTGGCATTTTTCACAGAACTAGAACAAAAAATTTCACAATTTGTATGGAAACACAAAAGACCCCGAATAGCCAAAGCAATCTTGAGAATGAAAAACAGAGCTGGAGGAATCAGGCTCCCTGACTTCAGACTATACTACAAAGCTACAGAAATCAAGACAGTATGGTACTGGCACAAAAACAGAAAGATAGATGAATGGAGCAGGATAGAAAGCCCAGAGATAAACCCACGCACTTATTGTCTCCTTATCTTTGATAAAGTAGGCAGGAATGTACAGTGCAGAAAGGACAACCTCTTCAATAAGTGGTGCTGGGAAAACTGGACAGCTACATGGAAAAGAATGAAATTAGAATACTCCCTAACATCATACACAAAAATAAACTCAAAATGTATTAAAGACCTAAATGTAAGACCTGGTACTATCAAACTCTTAGAGGAAAACATAGTCAGGACACTCTATGACATAAATCACAGCAAGATCCTTTTTGACCCACCTCCTAGAGAAATGGAAATAAAAACAAAAATAAACAAATGGGACCTAATGAAACATCAAAGCTTTTGCACAGCAAAGGAAACCATAATTAGGACCAAAAGACAACCCTCACAATGGGAGAAAATATTTGAAAATGAAAAAACTGACAAAGGATTAATCTCCAAAATTTACAAGCAGCTCATGCAGCTCAGTATCAAAAAACAAACAACCCAATCCAAAAATGGGCAGAAGACCTAAATAGACATTTCTCCAAAGAAGTTATACAGACTGTCAACGAACACATGAAAGAATGCTCAACATAATTAATCATTAGAGAAATGCAAATCAAAACTACAATGAGATATCATCTCTCACCTGTCAGAATGGCCATCATCAAAAAATCTAGAAACAATAAATGCTGGAGAGGGTGTGGAGAAAAGGGCACACTCTTGCACTGCAGGTGTGAATGTGAATTGGTACAGCCACTATGGAGTACAGTATGGAGGATCCTAAAAAAGTACAAATAGAACTACCATATGACCCAGCAATCCCACTACTGGGCATATATCCTGAGAAAACCATAATTCAGAAAGAGTCATGTACCAAAATATTAATTGCAGGTCTATTTAAAATAGCCCAGAGATGGAAACAACCTAAGTGCCCATCATTAGATGAATGTATAAAGAAGATGTTGCACATATATCCAATGGAATATTACTCAGCCATAAAAAGATATGAAATTGAGCTATTTGTAATGAGGTGGATGGACCTAGAGTCTGTCATACAGAGTGAAGTAAGTCAGAAGGAGAAAGCCAAATACCGTATCCTAACACATATATATGGAACTTAAGAAGGAAAAAAAATGTCATGAAGAACCTAGGGGTAAGACAGAAATAACGACACAGACCTACTAGATAATGAACTTGAGGATATGTGGAGGGGCAACGATAAGTTGTGATATAGTGAGAGAGTGGCATGGACATATATACACTACCAAACGTAAAATAGGTAGCTAGTGGGAAGCAGCTGCATAGCACAGGGAGATCAGCTCCGTGCTTTGTGACCACCTAGAGGGGTGGGATAGGGAGGGTGGGAGGGAGACACAAGAGGGAGGGGATATGGGGATATATATATATACATATAGCTGATTCAGTTTGTTATACAGCAGAAACTAACACAACATTGTAAAGCAATTATACTCCATTAAATATGTTAAAAAAATTAGTTCCTTAAATTGAACAAATGTTACATTAAAAATAAAGTGTTAAATTGACAAAAAAATGGATTAAGTGACTACTCTGTGCCAGACTTTTTTTGGGAAAAAGAGAGGTGATTTAGACTCAGCGTCTGTCCTTGAGTAGCTCACAGTCAAATGGAGAAGATGGACTTTCACTCTTTCAATAAATATTTATCTGTAAGTCTATAGTTAAAAGAACAGTCTGATATGTTTTTCACATTTTGACACCTTTGACATTTGGAGGTATCTTGAGACCAGTTGTGACTTAGCAGTATGTTGTAATTTAATTGACGATATGTGTTTTTCCTCTGTGTTGCATAAAATTATGGTGTGATTTCAATCAGTGGCATCTTAGATTTGATGAAATATGACAATAGATTATGTCAAGGCCTTCAACAACCTTAAGCCATGGGGTTTTTTTATGAGAAAACTGAAGTATTGAGAGGTTAAGTAATTTGTTCAAGGTCACACAGTTGGTAAGTAGCAAGTCATTGTGCCTCTAAAACTCCTTTTCTTTCTCTTTCACAGGAACGCTTCAAGAACCGAGTAAGCATTCAATATCACATTGGAATAAGTGAATGAGCGAGTAATAGTAAATGTCAGCCTTTTAAATAAAGTGTTTGGTGATATTTGATTGCTGTCCAGTAGAAATATGTGAGCCTTATATATAATTTTAAATTTTCTGGTGACTACATTTTTTAAAAGTTTAAAAAGTGAAATTAATTTTAATAATACATTTATTTTATCTATTATATCCAACATGTTATCATCTCAACATGTAGTCAGTTTAAAAACATTATTAGTGAAATAATTTACAATCCTTTTTTTCATACTACCTCCTTGAAAATGCAGTATATATGTTTATACTTATAGCACATCTCAATTTGGAGTAGCCACATTTTAAGTGTTCAATAGCCCCATATGGCTAATAGGTACCTCATCAGACAGTGCAAGTCTAGAACATCAGGAAGCTCTAGCAAGCCTATCTTGAGACCGTTTTTGTTTTATTTGGCTATTAAAATGATTCCCTTCTCTCTCTCCCCACAAGTGCCTCAGCTTTAGGAGACATTTATTTTTATTTATTTTTACTTTCTATATTTTATTTTTAACTTATTACAGAAAATTTCTAACATATAAAAACATAGAGAGAATAAAATAATAAGCTCCCATATATGAATAAGTTTTCTGCTCATATTGCTCTACCTCTTCTCCATGTATTTTCTTCCAGTAATATTTTAAGAAAACCCCAGACAACTTAAGACTAAATCCATAAATATTTCAGAATTCATTTCGAACAGGAAAACACTGTGATTTAAACATAACCTACATACTGTCATCATTAGAGTCTTTCTTACATTCTTATCCAAACATTCCCTACTGCTTGGTGCATGGCCTTGGCAGGCAGGATTGGAGATAAAGAAGATGCAGTGATCTTGGCTAGTCATTTAATCTCTTTGAGCTTCAGTTTCTTCATCTGTAAAATGGAGATAAGGTAGCTATGACACTTAATTGTTGTGAGTATTCAATGAGATAACCCCAGGTAGAGCTTTAAGTATAGTGTCTGGTGCATAGTGTGAGCTTATTGAACCCCAAGATGGTAAAAGGGAAGTATAAACTAATATAGACTAGAGCAGGTTGGTAAATTTAATTGTTCCATGCACAATGTTTTATTAATGCAGCCTATCACTGCCTTAGCTTTCATGGCAGTCATAGGAGCCAAGGAGCCAAGGAGCCAAGGAATTCACTGCCAATTTTCAGAACTGCTGCTACTGAGTCCTGACTTTGCATCTGGTGATTGTACCTGTACTCTTATCCTCTAGCAAATCTACACTTCTTTGCTCAGGTCTTTATTGTCTCACACTTGGATGATTGTACAGTCTCCTAACAGGTCTCCCTGACACCATTCTAGATTTCCTCCTTTCTGCTGGCTTTGAGGTTTCCAGACTCTGAGAGAAGGGCCAACTCTTCTCCAGCTCCCTCAGGAATCTGAAATAAGCAGGAATAACAGTGGAAGGACTGAGATAAAAGATGATCCCTCCACTACCCCAGGCATTTTATGGAGAAGGGACAGGCTCTTCTAACTGGTTTTCCTGTTTCCAGGTGAAGCAGGAGGGAAGGGGGCAGGACACAACCTCTAAAAGAATGACATATTCCTTGAGGATACGACATAAACTGGTTAGAACCAACTAGGTCCAAGATGGTGGAAGATTCGACTTCCAGAGGACCTTGAGCCTCACTGTAATACATTAGCATCTAAATGACACACCTGCCAGCACTATGACAGTTCTGAGGCCAACCATTAAAAAGCCAAAAAGTGGGTGGTGGCTCAATTCCTGGAAATCCCAGCCTCTTCCCCCAAATACTTGGAATAATCCTCCCACTCATTAGCCTATGAAATTACCCAGCCCATAAAAACTAACCACGCCATATTTCAAGGCCTCTTGCCTTCTAAAATGACCCACACTCTGTCTGTGGAGTGTGTTTCTCTCTAAATAAATCCACTTCTTACCTATCACTTTGTCTCTCACTGAATTCTTTCTGCAATGAAACATCAAGAACCTGAGCTTCATTAAGTCCTGAGACCAGGAATTGATTTCAATCAAAAGACAGTGGGTTCAAGTCCCAATCTGGGTTCTGGCTGTGTTCTAATCCCGACCCGTGGGTTCAAGTCCCATCTGCGGTGCACAGTTTCACAGGTGCTCCCCTTCAACTTACCCTCCACCAGCCACCAGTGTGATCTTTGTAACAGAGATTCACATGTCACTCTCTTTCTCAAAACCCTTTAGAGACTCCCCTTATCCTATAGAATAAAGTCTAACTCCTGAACACAGCACTCAAGTCTCTCTGGGGTCTGGTCAAACCCTCTAGGGGTTTCCCATCTCATTAAGAGTAAAAGTAAAAATCATTATGGTAGCCTATAAGACCCTACATGCTCTACCCCCACCTCTGCCCCATAAACCTTATCTCTCTGACCTCATGTTTAACTATCTACCCTACCTCATTCTGCTTCAAGTATACCAGTCTCCCTACTTATTCCTTGAATATAAGTGTGTCGTCACTTTGGGATCTTTGTACTTGTAACTCCCTTTGCCTGGAACTCTCTACCCCCAGATATTCACGTGGCTCTCTTCCTAACTTTTTTCAGATATTTATTCAAATACTACCTTCTCAGTGTTTGCATTTTATTTAAAATTACATCTCCCATCCCCACACATCTCATCATTTTTCCCTTCTTTATTTTCCACTATAGCATTTAATATATACAATTTTTGTTTTTATTATCTGTTGCCTTCTACTGGAATGTAAGTTGCATGAAGGCAGTGATTTTTATCTGTTGTTTACTGTCATATCCCTGACACTCCCTCCACCTTCCCGTCTGGATGTAGTCTTCCCCATCTCGATGCAGTGCTCTGTATTTATCCTTGTGATAGCACTCATCACACTGGACTATTATTTTCTCTCTCCTTGTCTTTCTCCCACAGTAGTTCTAGAGCTCCTTGCAAGGTTTGCACTGTGTGAGAGTCTATTGTCTAATTGAATTTTACAGGTGTGTTTTGCAGCTGAGGTGTAGGACTTTGCACTTGAATAAGATAAATGCATCTTGTTAGCTGTGGCCCTGGGCCCCAGTCGACACACACCCTCTTTGGACTGAGGATGCCCTCCTGGACTCCTGCCCCTGATCCCACCTTTATCTAGCTTCTTAGCGTTTGTGACTTTGTTTGGCCTGTTCTCTAGTTCAACAAGGCAATTGGTGAAATTATTGGGCAGGATATTATGGTAGAGTTGAGGGTGGGGGAATGCCTTGTGGCAAACTACCAAGGATATCATCTGAAAGGATTCTATTCTATTCCTAAATGCTGTATGAGTGCACTCATGTAGTCATTCCAGGCATACCTGCCTGAACTAGTCTTTACATTGGTCTTTGCTATTTTCTTGGATTGTCCATAGATAGGCAGAGTTTTGACCCATCCACCACATACACACATACCCTCTGGCCTTCAGTACTATTGTCCCAGTCACACAAGATATTCAGAGGCCTGAGGAGCTGCAACACCAATACATGTAAGTTCATCATAAATTGTCAGAGACTTACTATGTCCTAGGATCTGTGAGGCGTAGCCTGGGAGCTTTTGAGGGGAGGCACTTTATCTTATTTATCTCTGTATCCCTAAAATCTGGTAAGAACTTGGCATAAAATAGACACTTATCAGGTGATTAATTATAAAGGGATGAGTGAATGGATAAACTAATAAACAAAGTTGCTCAGAGTCTAGAATACAAGAGTAGCAAATAAAACTATTTGTTAGAACAATTTACCAAAAAAAAACATCAGTGTCTAGAAGCCAGGGACCAAAACTAGAAAACCATGGTAAGATTCTAGAGTCCATGTGCCTTTCCCACTCTTATTTTCTTTTTTACACACTTCCATTATCCTGAAGAAATTATCAAGAAATGACTCAAAGCTCAAAAAGAAACCTAATGTTGTTGAGGATATGGCAAGATGAACACTCTTGATTCTGTTGGGAAGAGTGTAAATACCTTCTGGAAAGCAGTCCTGGCTCAGCAGTTCCATCTCCAGGAACTGAACCTAAGGAGACAAGCAGACTATTAGACTACAAGCTTCAGGATGGCAGGAACTTAGTCTGTTTTTTCCATCATATTTTGCTAGAGCTTAGCATGATAAGTACCTGTAAACATTCAACCAATATTTGTTGAATAAATGAAAGTTAAAAAACATGTGTATTATGCACAAGGATATTCATTATGATGTTTATACCATTGAAAAATTAGAAGCAACCTAAATATCCTCCAAAGAGTGGTATCTGTGGAATACTATGTATAGAAATTAGCAATGGCACTAATTTATATATAAATAAAATTCTGTGTGTGTCTCTGTGTGTGTTTATGTGTCTTTTTGAGGAGATTTTCAACAAAATGGCAAAAAGTGGGTTATGTCTGAATAATAGGATTTTAAGAATTTTGAAATTTCTTCTTTATTTTTATGCTGTATATGTATTCTTTTAAAATAAGATATTAACCTGCAGGTAACTTTAACTCAATGGCAAAAATTGAAAACATTTCCTCTAAGATCAGGAATAAGACAAGGATATTCACTCTCATCACTCTTATTCAATAAAGTACTGGAAACCCTAGCTAGAGTGGTTAAGCAAGAAAAATACATTTAAAAAATCCAAATAAGGAAGAAGTAAAATTATCACAATTTGCAAATTGTATGATTTTTTATATAGAAAATCCCAAAGACCCAATCAAAAGACTATTGGAACCAATCAATGAATTCTAGTAAAGTTTCAGGATATAAAACCAACATACAGAAATCAGTTGCATTTTTATGCACTGATAATGAAATATCTGAACAAGAAATAGAGAAAATTACCCCATTCACAATAGGATCAAAAATAATAAAATATGTAGGAATAACTTTAACAAAGGAGATGAAAGATCTGTAAAACAAAGCTACAAGACTTTGTTGAAAGAAATCAAAGAAGAAACAAACAAATGGAAAAACATCCCATGTTCATAGATTACAAGAATTAATATTGTTAAAATGTCCATACCACCCAAAGCCATCTGTAGATTTAATGCAATTCTCATCAAAATATCAATAAAATTTTTCACAGAGATAGAAAAAAGAATTCTAAAATTTGTATGGATCCACAAAACATCATGAAACAATCCTGAAGAGAAAGAACAAAACCAGAGGTATCACACTTCCTGTTATTTCAAACTATACTACAAAAGTATAGTAATAAGAACAGTACAGTATTGGCATGAACATAGACACATAGACCAATGGAACAGAATAAAGAACTCAGAATTAAGACCCTGTATGTGTGGTCACCTAATATTCCACAAAGCAGCCAAGAACACTTAATGGGGAAAGGATAGTGTCTTCAATGGAAAGGGTTGGGAAATCTGGATAAATACATGCAGAACAATGAAACTGGACTCCTATCTTGCACCACTCACAAAAATTAACTCAAAATGGATCAAAGATTAAACATGAGACCTGACAACTTAAAACTACTAGAAGAAAACGTAAGGAAGAAGCTCCTTGATGTTAGTCTTGGCAATAATTTTTCTGGATGATACAGAAGCACAAACAACAGAAGAAAAAAATCAGCAAATGTGAATACATCAAACTTAAAAGCTTCTGGGAATGTAAATTGGTACAGCTACTGCGGAGAATGGTGTGGAGTTCCTTAAAAAACTAAAAATAGAGTTACTATATGATCCTGCAATCCAACTCCTGGGCATATATCCAAAGAAAACTATAATTCGAAAAGATACATGCACCCCAATATTCATTGCAGCACTATTTACAATAATCAAGACATGGAAGCAACCTAAATGTCCATCAACAGAGGAATGGATGAAAATGATGTGAGATATATATATATATATATACATATACATACACACACACACGCGCACACACACAGACAATGGAATGCTACTTGGTCATAAAAATGAAAGAAAGAATGTCATTCAGCAACATGAATGGACCTAGAGATTATCATATTAAGTGAAGTAAGCCAGGCAGAGAAAGAAAAATATATGATATCACTTATATGTGGAATCTAAAAAAAACAAAAGATACAAATGAACTTATTTACAAAATAGAAATAGACCCATGGACATAGAAAACAAACTTATGGTTACCAAAGGGGAAAGCAACCTACAGAATAGGAGAAGATTTTTGCAAACCATATCCAAAATAAATAAAGAATTCATACAACTCAGTAGCAACAACAACAAAAATCAAGCAATCTTATTTTAAAAATGGGCAGAAGAACTAACTTAGACATTTTTCCAAAGAAGACATTCAAAGGGCCAACAGGTACATGAAAAGCTGCTCAGCATCACTAATCATCAGGGAAGTGCAAATCAAAATCATGAGATCACCTGTTAGAATGGCTATCATTAAGAAGACAAGAGATAACATGTATTGAGGAGGATGTGGAGAAAAGGGAAACCTGTGCACTACTGGTGGGAATGTAAACTGGTGCAGCCACTATGAAAAACTGTATGAACGTTCCTCAAAATATTAAAAATATAACTACCATATGATCCAGCAATTCTACTTCTGGATATGTACCCAAAGGAAATGGAAACAGGTTATTGAAGAGATATGTGCACTCCTGTGTTTACTGCACCCTTATTGACAATAGCCAAGATACAGAAGTATCCTAAGTGCCCAACAGTGAATGAAAAGATAAAGAAGATGTGGTATACATAGTAAAAATTGAATACTTTTCAGGCACAAGAAAGGACATCCTGCCATTTGTAACAACATAGCTGGACTTTGAGCACATCATGCTAAGTGAGATAAGTCAGACAAAGACTGTGCAATATTACTTATATGTGGAATATATAAAAGCCAATGTCATAAAAACAGAAAGTAAAATGGTGATTACCAGGGGATAGGGGGATAGGATATATGTTGTTTAGGAATACAAACTTGTAACAAGTAGTAAATAAGCTCCAAAGATCTAACACACAGTGTAGTGAGTATAGACCACAATATTGTATTATAATAATCAAACTTGCCAAGAGACTAGAAATTAATTATTCCAACCACTAAAAGGAAATGATAATTATGTACTGTAATAGAGGTACAATCATATTACAATATAAAATGTATCAAGTTAACATGGTGTATACGTCAAATTTACATAATGTTATATTTTAAATATATTTTTTAAAAGTTAAAATAAAATAAGGTATTAACATAAAAGGAAATAAGCTGTTTAGGGGGCTGATAAAAAGATAGTGATAGGGATAACACATCACTTACAGCAATCAGTCTTTTGTCCAAGTGTGTCATAGATGAGGCTGGTTTTAAAGAGGAAAAAAACAAGCTGAGTGCTCAGGCAAGCCCTTCTGTGGTAGAAAAGGGGTACTAGACTTAGCCAACTGGAGGCACATTAAACCTGACAACTCCTAAGCCATCAGAAGAGTTATGTTGGTATGCTGATCTGCCCCTGCTTGGACTGACATCCTAGAGTCTGATCCCTGGCAGTCAACTGGAGATCTTACTCTATCCACTGTTGAATGAGTCAGCTAATGCATGGGGTTCTCCCTGACAGAGACTATGCTGGGGGAGAGGTGACCACTGGAGCTGCATTCTCAGCTAAGGTTGTGTAGGTGCTCACTGATCAAGGTTATTTTCATACCACACACCTTGAGAACTGTCCCCTGGAATAACTGGAGAATATAGCCCCCACCGTCCTAAAGAAGTGAATGAGGAACTTGATGCCTCAACAAAATAGCAAAACAGGCTTACACAGAGAGAGGAAAGAAGATCACTGGTAAAATTTAAAAACTGAGAGGGACAAGGAGTATATTTCAAGCTGCAGAGTTAGGCTCCAAAAAGATGTCTATAGGCTGAACTAAGAGGTTGAACCTAACCATATGATTGACAGTTACAAATGGAGAATCCTGTTCTTGGGCGCAAAAAACCAACTGGCTATACACAGGATGGAAGATACTGCCCTGCACACAGTTCACAGGAAAAGGACTAGAAACTTTGCCTAGTAGGCATCATCAGTGCAATGCAAAAAATCTCTAATGGGAACTCAGGCTGTATTAATATAAATATATTGTCAGATCAAGGTAAGTAACAATACCTTTCCACTCTTCCCTGGTTAGGCCCTTACTAAAGGGCTGTATCCAGCTCTGAATATCATACATTTAAGGGGTCATATGTGAGATGTGTCCAGAAGGAACTGAGCAGTCAGGAGAGGGAGCCAAAAGACATAGGGCTGTGGCTTTTCATGCTGGAGAAGAGAACACTTAAAGGAAGTGGTCTCTGCCTTCATACCTCTAAGGAGCTGTCAAGGGCAGAGAGAGAAGATGGGTTCAGGAAGCCCCAGAAGGCAGAGTTAAGACCCATGGGTGGAAGCCATAGGAGATCAATTTCAGCTCAACAGAAGGAAAAACTTTCTGAGTGGGCTATGTATGTAACAACTTGTCATTATATGGAGTGAGCTCCTTGTCATGGGAGATTTCAGGAAAGGTCTAGACAATTTCTTTTTTAGGATGTTGCAGAGGAGAACCACATATCAGTTAAGGGCATAGACATAGTCTAGGTGGCTTCTTTGCCTTCCCCCAACTGTGTGCCTAGTTTTCTGGGTACTGTGCAGCTGTGAATTTCCCATGTATAGGCCCAGACATAGTCTGTCTAGCAGTTCATAGAGGCTGAGATACTAACTTCTGTCTCAGAAGTTTCTGTGGGATGATCCACAGGCTTTCCTCTGGGAGTTCAGAAGTTTATGTGCTGACTTACATACTGATGAAGTTGCTTTGCCATTCGGAATTACCAAAATATCTTCTACAAAATGTTTCTCTGGATGAGAGCTGGGAACAAGAGAAAGACAGAAAGAAAAATAGAGAAATGTTTTGATTAGGTCACCCAGAAAGGGCAGACTGAGAGGAGACACATGGGATGGGATGGGAGACTGGCAGACAGACAAGTAATACAAGCACAACTTGCACGGAGGGTGAGGCAGATAAGGAGGGGAGTGGGGAGTGAACAGAAGGGGCCAGGTTGCTTAAACTGAACATTCATTTGACTCTCATTACAATGACAAAACTCTCAGTCTCGTGCTTAGCAGTTAGCCTTTGAATTTCCCAGAGCTTCATAAGTATGAATTACTTCTGAATTCATTCTACCAAAGGGGACTCAATTGCCAATAAACCTGCCATGTATGCTTCTTGGGGTTAGATCTTTGTTTTACATGAGGAGAAAACACAGAACCCCCACTTCAACCCATGCAAGGATCTTACCATGCAGATACAGGTCTAGACTGACATAACCTCCTGACTTCCTTCACCAGCTCCCAGCCTGGTCCTTGTACATTGTCACCAACCTTGCAACCAGGAAGGCCACAACCTCACCTTGGCATGGGGTGGGGAGAATGAGTAGTAGCTATGAAGGCAGGCCAAGGAGGTGGACAGGTATTCAGCTATCCCACATATTTGCCAGGCTCAGCACATGAAAAGCCCAAGATAATTCTCAAGGTGAGAATTTCCTATAAATTGGGCATTCCCATTTATTCTCTTATTTAATCCTCATTCATTTATTCAACAGCTTTTCACTGAAAACACAAAAATCAAACACTCTTCTAGGTGCTGGGCATACAGAAAGGAATGAAGCAGCCAAAGATCCCTGTCCTCATGGAGCCGACATTCCAATAGGAAATTGGGAAAACAATAACAAAGGAATTATAAAGTATGCAAGAGTGAGAAATGCTATGAAAGAAATGTAAAGCTTGAAAAAAGGAATTAAGAGTGCCCAGTGCCCAGATATAAAATATCTGAGCATTGAGACGTGACTTGCCTAAAGTTGTCACGATGGCAAGTGCTGCATCTGGTACTGAAACCAAGTTTGTGGGACTCTTTCCTTTTTGCCATACTGCCTCCAAGGACACATAGCTAAGTAGTTGAGAGCTAGAGGGTTGACCTGGTGGCAGGGTTGAGAGTGTCCTGTATTAGGCATGAGATTAGGAAGAAGACTCCGGTGGGGCCTAAGAAACCCAGTAGTCTAACAGTTTTGCCTGCTGGCCAGAGCTTCAAAATGAGACTTCCAGCATTACCCCAGAGAGGCCAAAAGACAGTCAGGAGAAGTGTAGCATGCTAGAGAGAGCTAGGATTCATATGTACTTGGGGTACAGTTCTAGTTCCTTAAGTTCTTGTGATGACAGGTCTATCCCTCTTCCTCTCTGGGTCATAGAACCTCATTTGTGTCATCAAGGAGTTAGACTTGATGAATTTTCTAAGATCTCTTCTCCCTCTGATGTTTCATGGGCCACTAAGCTTAGTAATAGAAGAGAGCCAGTTACTCAGAAAATTCTATAAGATTCTTTAGTTAGTATGGTTCTCCCATGACCCAGAAGTGAGTAACACTAACACCCAAAGTTCCTTGATGCTCACTTTTAGGGAAGGCAAAAATAAGGAAGGAGATGAGGAGATTGTGTTCAAATTCACAGGTAAACTCCAAATGGGCATATGGAGTAGAACCCAAGGAAGCTAAGTCAGTCATAATGTCGGGAGAAGTAAGCAGATCCTGGAGTCAAAGGCAAGTAGGAAGGGGAGGCCTCAGCCAGACAAGGATAAGGCATTCTGGTAACTTCCCCAGAAGACTCCTAGATTTCCTGACCATATTCTCCTCACACTCTCCTTTCTAGCCCATCCTACTGCCTGCAAATACAGTCTGGGCTGCACTTGCTACCCAGCTCTAGTTTAGCACTGTCATCACCTTTTGTCCCTCTATGTGCCCAGGGAACTGCAGTTTGAAGAGAAAGGTTTAATAGATTATTACATAGTGTAAAGTAATGAGTCCTTCTCAGAGACTCATTTGTAACTTTAAGGGTTTGGAATATTTCTTAACTTTTTGTGGGATCATAGATTTCTGAGAATCTGATGAAATCTGTGAATGCAGATGTCACAATTTTGAATATAATTTTAGGTGACTCATTGACCCCTAGGCTAAGAATTCCTGCCTGATAGCTAAGGGCTTTTTCAGCTCTAAGTCTGTGGTTCTGTGATCTGGGCATGAGGCCAAGGTCTGTCTGCCCCTTCCGGAGGAAGAGGAGGAGGAATCCACCTTCCAAATATATCTCTTGGCCTGTGTTTCCAGCTGCTTTTGGCTTTAACGCATGACACTATGGGGCTATGGGGATTTCTTGCTTCTCCCACAAGGCCTGAAATTGAGTAACAAAGATAAAGCCAGGGTGCTAGAGTACCCTTCAAAACCCCATGCCTCTGAGCTCCCTTCTTAGGGCCTCTTAGGTCCCAGCCTAAAATTAATGGCAGGAGTAGGAGGGTCTCTGGTGTAGACAATAACTGACTCTCCAGGAAGACTGGTTTGCACTGCCTGGTGGCAAGGCTTTTCCAGACCGTAGAGTCCTCTGGTGGCTGTGAACATGTAAAGGACTTTAGCTAAAATACACAAGCATTAATAGAAGTATAGGGATAGGAACCAGCTGGTAGAAAATCTAAGGGAAGTTCCACAAAGTGTCTGGATTTAGTCCATAGCTACTGTTATAAAGCAAGCTCAGAATTTGGGCTGTGGGGAATGAGACATGGAGGCTGTACTACCAGCACATTCTGAAGTTAGCTGGAGCAACTACTGACTTTCAACCCTGGAGGCATCATCACTGATTCTAGGGAAACTCCTCTTTTGCAGCTTCTTGTCATTCTTACCCTGGAACCCTGAAGTAGAGCTCCCTTATTATGATTTTGCCAATATATTAGGCATGGGTAAGGAGAGGGAGGTCAAAATGGATAGTCAGGCCTCCAGTAACAATGAGGATTAGTGCTCCCTCCCCAGGATCAAGGAAAATCTCATATCTTCTCCTTTTTATTTTAACATCTTTATTGGAGTATAATTGTTTTACAATGTTGTATTAGTTTCTGTTGTATAAGAAAGTGAATCAGCTATATGTATACATATATCCCCATATCCCCTCACTCTTGCGTCTCCCTCCGACCCTCCCTATCCTACCCCTCTAGGTGGTCACAAAGCACCAAGATGATCACCCTGTGCTATGCAGCTGCTTCCCATTAGCTATCTATTTTATATTTGGGAGTGAATATATGTCAGTGCTACTCTTTCACTTCTTCCCAGGTCACACTTCTGCCTCCCTGTATCCTCAAGTCCATTCTCTAGTTCTGCATCTTTTTTCCTGTCCTGCTGCTATGTTCGTCAGAACCATTTTTAATTTTTTTTGATTCTATATATATATATATGTTAGCATACAGTATTGTTTTTCTCTTTCTGACTTACTTCACAGTGGCTGTATCAATTTACATTCCCACCAACAGTGCAAGAGGGTTCCCTTTTCTCCACACCCTCTCCAGTATTTATTGTTTCTAGATTTTTTGATGATGGCCATTCTGACTGGTGTGAGATGATATCTCATTGTAGTTTTGATTTGCATTTATCTAATGATTAGTGATGTTGAGCATTCTTTCATGTGTTTGCTGGCAATCAGTATATCTTCTTTGGAGAAATATCTATTTAGGTCTTCTCCCCATTTTTGGATTGGGTTTTTTGTTTTTTTGATATTGAGCTGCATGAGCTACTTGTAAATTTTGGAGATTAATCCTTTGTCAGTTGCCTCATTTGCAAATATTTTCTCCCAATCTGAGGGTTGTCTTTTCATCTTGTTTATGGCTTCCGTTGTTGTGCAAAAGCTTTTAAGTTTCATTAGGTCCCATTTGTTTATTATTGTTTTTATTTCCATTTCTCTAGGTGGTGGGACACAAAGGATCTTTGTGTGATTTATGTCATAGAGTGTTCTACGTTTTCCTCTAAGCATTTGATAGTGTCTTACATTTAGGTCTTTAACCCATTTTGAGTTTATTTTTGTGTATGGTGTTAGGGAGTTTTCTAATTTCATTCTGTTACATGTAGCTGTCCAGTTTGCCCAGCACCACTTATTGAAAAGGCTCTCTTTTCTCCATTGTATTTTCTTGCCTCCTTTTTCAAAGATAAAGGAACCATATGTGTGTGGGTTTATCCATGTGCTTTCTATCCTGTTCCATTGATCTATATTTCTGTTTTACTGCCAGTACCATACTGTCATTATTTCTGTAGCTTTGTAATATAGTCTGAAGTCAGGGAGCCTGATTCCTCCAGCTCCTTTTTTTCTCAAGATTCAGGGTCTTTTGTGTTTCCATACAAATTGTGAAATTTTTTGTTCTAGCTCTGTGAAAATAGTTTGATAGGGATTGCATTGAATCTGTAGATTCCTTTGGTTATTATAGTCATTTTTACAATGCTAATTTCTCCAATCCAAGAACATGGTAAATCTCTCCATCTGTTTGTATCATCTTTGACTTCTTTCATCAGTCTTATAGTTTTCTGCATACAGGTCTTTGTCTCCTTAGATAGGTTTATTCCTAGGTATTTTATTATTTTTGTTGCAATGGTAAGTAGGAGTGTTTCCTTAATTCCTCTTTCAGATTTTTCATTGTTAGTGTATAGGAATGCAAGAGATTTCTGTGTATTACTTTTGTTCTTTGTTTTTTTTCTTGTGGTATGCAGGCCTCTCACTGTTGTGGCCTCTCCTGTTGCAGGGCACAGGCTCCAGACGTGCAGGCTCAGTGGCCATGGCTCACGGACCCAGCCGCTCCGTGGCATGTGGGATCTTCCCAGACCGGGGCATGAACCCACGTCCTCTGCATTGGCAGGCAGACTTTCAACCACTGCGCCACCAGGGAAGCCCTGTGCATTACTTTTGTATCCTGCTACTTTACCAAATTCATTGATTAGCTCTAGTAGTTTTCTGGTAGCATCTTTAGAATACTCTGTATATTATCATGTCATCTGCAAACAGTGACAGTTTTACTTCTTCTTTTCCAATTTGGATTCCTTTTATTTCTTTATCTTCTCTGATAGCAGTGTCTAAAACTTCCAGAACTATGTTGGATGATAGTGGTGTGAGGGCTAACCTTGTATTGTTCCTGATCTTAGAGGGAAGCATTTTAGTTTTTCACCTTTGAGAATGATGTTGTCTGTGGGTTTGTCATATATAGCCTTTATTATGTTGAGGTAGGTTTCCTCTGCCTACATTCTCGAGAGTTTTTATAATAAATGGGTGATGAATTTTGTTGAAACCTTTTATTCTATCTATTGAGATTGTCACATGGTTTTTATACTTCAGTTTTTTAATATTTTGTATCATGATGATGGATTTGTACATTGTGAAGAATCCTTGCATTCCTGGAATAAACCCCACTTGATCATGGTGTATGATCCTTTTAATTGCTGTTGGATTCTGTTTGCTAGCATTTTGTTGACGATTTTTGCATCTATGCTCATCAGTGATATTGGCCTGTTGTTTTCTTTTTTGTGACATCTTTGCCTGGTTTTGGTATCAGGGTGATATTGGCCTTGTAGAATGAGTTGGGCAGTGTTCCTCTCTCTGCTATATTTTGTAAGAGTTTGAGAAGGATAGGTGTTAACGCCTCTAAATGTTTGATAGAATTCAGCTGTGAAGCCATCTGGTCCTGGGTTTTTGTTTGTTGGAAGATTTTTAATCACAGTCTCAATTTCAGTGCTTGATATTGGTCTCCTCATAGTTTCTATTTCTTCCTATTTCACTCTGGAAGGTTGTGCATTTCTAAGAATTTGTCCATTTCTTCCAGGTTGTCCGTTTTATTGGCCTATAGTTTCTTGTAGTAATCTCTCATGATTCTTTGTATTTCTGCACTGTCAGTTTTTCCTTCTCCTTTTTCATTTCTGATTCTGATGATTTGATCTCCTTTTTTTTCTGGATGAGTCTGGCTAATGGTTTATCAATTTTGTTTATCTTCTCAACGAACCAGCTTTTAGTTTTATTGATCTTTGTTATTGTGTCCTTCATTTCTTTTTCATTTATTTCTGATCTGAACTTTATGATTTCTTTTTTCTGCTAACTTTGGTGTTTTTTGGTTCTTTCTTTAATTGCTTTAGGTGTAAGGTTAGGTGTTGTTTTGAAATTTTTCTTGTTTCTTGAGGTAGGTTTGTTTTGTCATAAACTTCCCTCTTAGAACTGATTTGCTGCATCCCATAGGTTTTGGGTCATCGTGTTTTCATTGTCATTTGTTTCTAGGTATTTTTTGATTTCCTCTTTGATTTCTTCAGTGATCTCTTGGTTATTTAATAACATATTGTTTAGCCTCCATGTGTTTGTATTTTTTACACGTTTTTCCTTTAACTGAATTCTATTCTCGCAGCATTGTGTCCAGAAAATATACTTGATATGATTTCACTTTCCTTAAATTTACCAAGGCTTCACTTGTGACGCAAGATATGATCTATCCTGCAGAATATTCTGTGAGCACTTGAGAAGAAAGTGTATTCTGTTGTTCTTGGATTGAATGTCTTGTAAATATCAGTTAAATCCATCAGGACTCGTGTCATTTAAAGCTTGTGTTTCCTTTTTTATTTTCATTTCGGATGATCTTTCCTTTAATGAATGTAGGGTGTTAAAGTCCCCTATTATGATTGTGTTATTGTCGATTTCCCCTTTTATGGTTGTTAGCAGTTGCCTTATGTATTGAGGTGCTCCTCTGATGGGTGCATACATAGTTACAATTGCTATACCTTCTTCTTGGATTGATCCCTTGATCATTATGTAGTGATCATCTTTGTCTCTTGTAATAGTCTTTATCTTAAAGCCTATTTTCTGTGATATGAGAATTGCTCCTGCAGCTTTCTTTTGTTTTCCATTTGCATGGAATATCTTTTTCCATCCCCTCACTTTCAGTCTATATGTGTCCCTATGTCTGAAATGGATCTCTTGTAGACAGCATATATACAGATATTGTTTTTGTATCCTTTCGGCCAGTCTCTGTCTTTTTGTTGGAGCATTTAATTCATTTACGTTTAAGGTAATTATCAATTATGTTTCTTCCTATTACCATTTTCTTTCTTTTTTTTTTATTTTTGGTCTGCTTGAGAAGGACTTAGGTCTTCTCTAACAACTTAATATGGCTGGCCTTCTAGGATCCTGGAGTGAGTAGTGCCCCAAGGGCCTAGGTCTCTGTCATTAACAGCTACCTGGCAGAACCCTGACCATTTTTTTTAACATGTAATTAATATTTATTAAGTTTTTCTGTTTGTTTGTTTGTTTTGTAAAAACTTTATTTTTTTTTACATCTTTATTGGAGTATAATTGCTTTACAATGGTGTGTTAGTTTCTGCTTTACAACAAAATGAATCAGTTAGACATATATATATGTTCCCATATCTCTTCCCTCTTGCATCTCCCTCCCTCCCACCCTCACTATCCCACCCCTCCAGGCGGTCACAAAGCACTGAGCCAATATCCCTGTGCCATGCGGCTGCTTCCCACTAACTACCTACCTTACGTTTGTTAGTATATATATGTCCATGTCTCTCTCTCGCCCAATCACAGTTCACCCTTCCCCCTCCCCATATCCTTAAGTCTGTTCTAGAGTAGGTCTTTGTCTTTATTCCTGTCTTACCCTTAGGTTCTTCATAACATATTTTTTCCTTAAATTCCATATATATGTGTTAGCATACGGTATTTGTCTTTCTCTTTCTGACTTACTTCACTCTGTATGACAGACTCTAGGTCTATCCACCTCATTACAAATAGCTCAATTTTGTTTCTTTTTATGGCTAAGTAATATTCCACTGTATATATGTGCCACATCTTCTTAATCCATTCCTTTGACGATGGGCACTTATGTTGTTTCTATCTCCGGGCTATTGTAAATAGAGCTGCAATGAACATTTTGGTACATGACTCTTTTTGAATTATGTTTTTCTCAGGGTATATGCTCAGTAGTGGGATTGCTGTGTCCTATGGTAGTTCTATTTGTACTTTTTAAAGGAACCTCCATACTGTTCTCCACAGTGGCTGTATCAATTTACATCCCCACCAACAGTTCAAAAGGGTTCCATTTTCTCCACACTAAATTTTTTTTTTTTTTTTTTTTTATTTTTTGGTTCCATTGTATATATGTGCCACATCTTCTTTATCCATTCATCCGACGGCGGGCACTTAGGTTGTTTCCATCTCCGGGCTATTGTAAATAGAGCTGCAATGAACATTTTGGTACATGACTCTTTCTGAATTCTGGTTTCCTCAGGGTATATACCTAGTAGTGGGATTGCTGGGTCATATGGTAGTTCTATTTGTAGTTTCCAGCTGCTCTGCAGCATGTGGGATCTTCCCGGACCAGGGCACGAACCGGTGTCCCCTGCATCGGCAGGTGGACTCTCAACCACTGCGCCACCTGGGAAGCTCACCACACTAGATTTTTTGATGATGGCCATTCTGACTGGTGTGAGATGATATCTCATTGTAGTTTTGATTTGCATTTCTCTAATGATTAGTGATGTTGAGCATTCTTTCATGTGTTTGTTGGCAGTCTGTATATCTTCTTTGGAGAAATGTCTATTTAGGTCTTCTGCCCATTTTTGGATTGGGTTGTTTGTTTTTCTTTAATTAAGCTGCATGAGCTGCTTATAAATTTTGGAGATTAATCCTTTGTCAGTTGCCTCATTTGAAAATATTTTCTCCCATTCTGAGGGTTTTCTTTTGGTCTTGTTTATTGTTTCCTTTGCAGTGCAAAGGCTTTGAAGTTTCGTTAGGTCCCATTGGTTTATTTTTGTTTTTATTTCCATTTCTCTAGGAGGTGGGTCAAAAAGGATCTTGCTGTGATTTATGTCATAGAGTGTCCTGCCTATGTTTTCCTCTAAGAGGTTGATAGCTTCCAACCTTAAAGTTAGGGCTTTAATCCATTTTGAGCTTATTGTTTTGTATGGTGTTCCGGAGTGATATAATCTCATACTTTTACATGTACCTGTCCAGTTTTCCCAGCACCACTTATTGAAGAGGCTGTCCTTTCTCCACTGTACATTCCTGTCTCCTTTATCAAAGATAAGGTGACCATATGTGCGTGGGTTTATCTCTGGGCTTCCTACCCTGTTCCATTGATCTATCTTTCTGTTTTGGTGCCAGTACCATACTGTCTTTATTACTGTAGCTTTGTAGTATAATCTGAAGTCAGGAACCCTGATTCCTCCAGCTCCGTTTTTCATTCTCAAGGTTGCTTTGGCCATTCAGAATCTTTTGTGTTTCCATACAAATTGTGAAATGTTTTGTTCTAGTTCTGTGAAAAATGCCAGTGGTAGTTTGATAAGGATTGCCTTGAATCTGTAGATTCCTTTGGATAGTAGAGGCATTTTCACAATGTTGATTCTTCCAATCCAAGAACATGGTATATCTCTCCATCTATTTGTATCACCTTTACTTTCTTTCATCAGTGTCTTATAATTTTCTGCATACAGGTCTTTTGTCTCCTTAGGTAGGCTTATTCCTAGGCATTTTATTCTTTTTGTTGCAATGGTAAATGGGAGTGTTTTCTTGATTTCACTTTCAGATTTTTCATCATTAGTGTATAGGAATGCCTGAGATTTCTGTGCATTAATTTTGTATCCTGCTACTTTACCAAATTCATTGATTAGCTCTAGTAGTTTTCTGGTAGCATCTTTAGGATTCTCTATGTATAGTATCATGTCATCTGCAAACAGTGACAGCTTTACTTCTTCTTTTCCAATGTACATTCCTTTTACTTCTTTTTGTTCTCTGATTGCTGTGACTAAAAGTTCCAAAAGTATGTTGAATAAGAGTGGTGAGAGTGGGCCACTTTGTCTTGCTCCTGGTCTTAGTGGAAATGCTTTCAGTTTTTCATCATTGAGGATGATGTGGGCTGTGGGTTTGTCATATATGGCCTTTATTATGTTGAGGAAAGTTCCCTCTCTGCCTACTTTCTGCAGGGTTTTTATCATAAGTAGGTGTTGAATTTTTTCAAAAGCTTTCTCTGCATCTATTGAGATGATCATATGGTTTTTCTCCTTCAATTTGTTAATATGATGTATCACGTTGAATGATTTGCATATATTGAAGAATCCTTGCATTCCTGGAATAAACCCCACTTGATCATGGAGTATGACCCTTTTAATGTGCTGTTGGATTCTGTTTGCTAGTATTTGGTTGAAGATTTTTGCATCTATGTTCATCAGTTATATTGGCCTGTGGTTTCCTTTCTTTGTGACATCCTTGTCTGGTTTTGGTTTCAGTGTGATGGTGGCCTCGTAGAATGAGTTTGGGAATGTTCCTCCCTCTGCTATATTTTGGAAAAGTTTGAGAAGGATAGATGTTAGCTCTTCTCTAAATGTTTGACAGAATTCACCTATGAAGCCATATGGTCTTGGGCTTTTCTTTGTTGGAAGATTTTTAATCACAGTTTCAATTTCAGTGCTTGTGATTGATCTGTTCATATTTTCTATTTCTTCCTGATTCAGTCTTGGCAGGTTGTGCCTTTCTAAGAATTTGTCCATTTCTTCCAGGTTGCCCATTTTATTGGCATAGAGTTGCTTGTAGTAATCTCTCATGATCTTTTGTATTTCTGCAGTGTCAGTTGTTACTTCTCCTTTTTCATTTCTAATTCTATTGATTTGAGTCTTCTCCCTTTTTTTCTTGATGCATCTCACTAATGGTTTTTCAATTTTGTTTATCTTCTCAAAGAACCAGCTTTTAGTTATATTGATCTTTGTTATCGTTTCCTTTATTTCTTTTTCATTTATTTCTGATATGCTTTTTATGATTTCTCTCCTTCTGCTAACTTTGGGTTTTTTTTGTTCTTCTTTCTCTAATTGCTTTAAGTGCAAGATTAGGTTGTTTATTCGAGACGTCTCCTGTTTCTTAAGGTAGCAGTGTATTGCTTTAAATTTCCCTCTTAGAACGCTTTTGCTTCATCCCATAGATTTTGGGTCATCATTTCTCCATTGTCATTTGTTTCTAGGTATGTTTTTATTTCCTCTTTGATTTCTTCAGTGATCACTTCATTATTAAGTAGTGTATTGTTTAACCTCCATCTGTTTGTATTTTTTACAGATCTCCTCCTGTAGTTGATATCTAGTCTCATAGCATAGTTGTCAGAAAAGATACTTGATACAATTTCAATTTTCTTAAATTTACCAAGGCTTGATTAGTGACCCAAGATATGATCTATCCTGGAGAATGTTCCACGAGCACTAGAGAAAAATGTGAATTCTGTTTTTTTGGATGGAATGTCCTATATATATCAATTAATACATCTGGTTTAATGTATCATTTAAAGCTTGTGTTTCCTTATTTATATTCATTTTGGATGACCTGTCCATTGGTGAAAGTGGGGTGTTAAAGTCCACCACTATGAATGTGTTACTGTCGATTTCCCCTTTTATGGCTTTTAGTATTTGCCTTATGTATTGAGGTTCTCCTATGTTGGGTGCATACATATTTACAATTGTTATATCTTCTTCTTGGATCGATCCCTTGATCATTAGGTAGTGTCCTTCTTTATCTCTTCTAATAGTCGTTATTTTAAAGTCTACTTTGTCTGATATGATTATTGCTACTCCAGCTTTCTTTTGGTTTGCATTTGCATGAAATATCTTTTTCCATTCCCTTACTTTCAGTCTGTATGTGTCTCTAGGTCTGAAGTGGGTCTCTTGTAGACAGCAAATATATGGGTCTTTTTTATGTATTCATTAAGCTAATCTGTGTCTTTAGGTGGGAGCAATTAGTCCATTTACATTTCAGGTAATTATCGATATGTGTGCTCCTAATTCCATTTTCTTAATTGTTTTGGGTTCATTATTGTAGGTCTTTTCCTTCTCTTGTGTTTTTGCCTAGAGAAGTTCCTTTAGCAGTTGTTGTAGATCTGGTTTGGTTGTGCTGAATCTCTCAGCTTTTGCTTGTCTGTAAAGGTTTTAATTTCTCCATCAAATCTGAATGAGCTCCTTGCTGGGTAGAGTAATCCTGGTTGCAGTTCTTTCTCCTTCATCACTTTAAATATGTCCTGCCACTCCCTTTTGGCTTGCAGAGTTTCTGCTGAAAAATCAGCTGTTAACATTATGGGGATTCCCTTGTTTGTTATTTGTTTTTTTCCCTTGCTGCTTTCAATATGTTTTCCTTTTATTTAATTTTTGACAGTTTGATTAGTATGTCTTTGCATATTTCTCCTTGGATTTATCCTGTATGGGACTCTCTGTGCTTCCTGGACTTGATTAACTATTTCCTTCCTCATATTAGGGAAGTTTTCAACTATAATCTCTTCAAATATTTTCTCAGTCCCTTTCTTTTTCTCTTCTTCTTCTGCAAACCCTATAATTCGAATGTTGGTGCGTTTAATGTTGTCCCAGAAGTTTCTGAGACTGTCCTCAGTTCTTTTTATTCTCTTTTCTTTATTCTGCTCTGCAGTAGTTATTTCCACTATTTTATCTTCCAAATCCCTTCTCTGTTCTTCTGCCTCAGTTATTCTGCTATTGATCCCATTTAAAGTATTTTTCATTTCATTTATTGTGTTGTTCATCATTGTTTCTTTCATCTTTAATTCTTCTATGTCCTTGTTAAATGTTTCTTGGATTTTATCTATTCTATTTCCAAGATTTTGTATCATCTTTACTATCATTATTCTGAATTCTTTTTCTGGTCAACTGCCTATTTCCTCTTCATTTGTTAGTTCTGGTGGGTTTTTATCTTGCTCCTTCATCTGCTGTGTGGTTTTCTGTCTTCTCATTTTGCTTATCTTACTGTGTTTGGGGTCTCCTTTTTGCAGGCTGCAGGTTTGTAGTTCCCGTTGTTTTTGGTGTCTGTCCCCAGTGGCTAAGGTTGGTTCAGTGGGTTGTGTAGGCTTCCTGATGGAGGGGACTAGTGCCTGTGTTTTGCTGGAGGAGGATGGATCTTGTCTTTCTGGTGGCAAGTCCACGTCTGGTGGTGTGTTTTGGGGTGTCTGTGGACTTATTATGATTTTGGGCAGCGTGTCTGCTAATAGGTGGGATTGTGTTCCTGCCTGGCTAGTTATTTGGCATAGGATGTCCAGCACTGTAGCTTGCTGGTCGTTGAGTGAAGCTGGGTGCTGGTGTTGAGATGGAGATCTGTGGGAGATTTTTACCATTTGATATAATGTGGAGCTGAGAGGTCTCTTGTGGACCAGTGTCCTGAAGCTGGCTCTCCCACCTCAGAGGCACAGCACTAACTCCTGGGTGCAGCACCAAGAGCCTTTCATCCACACTGCTCAGAAGAAAAGGGAGAAAAAGTAGAAAGAAATAATTAGTAGAAGTAGAAAGAAAGAAAGGATTAAAGAAAGAAAGGAGGGAGGGAGTGAGGGAGGAAGGAAGGAGGGAAGGAAGGAAAAAAGAAAGAAAGAAGATAAAGTAAAATAAAATAAAGATAAAATATAATAAATTTATTAAAATAAAAAAGTAATTATTAAGAGGAAAAAACAAAACAAAACAAAAAACACAAAAAATGGATGGATAGAACCCTGGGACAAATGGTGGAAGCAAAGCTATCCAGTCAAAATCTCACACAGAAACATACACATTCACACTCACAAAAAGAGGAAAAGGGGAAAAAATCATAAATCTTGGTCTCAAAGTCCACCTCCTCAATTTGGGATGATTCATTGTCTAAAGGAGGGAAGGAAGGAAAGAATGAAGATAAAGTAAAATAAAATAAAGTTATTAAAATAAAAAGTAAATATTAAGAAAAAATTAAAAAAAAGAAAAAACATGGACAGAGAGAACCATTGGACAAATGGTGGAAGCAAAGCTATACAGACAAAATTTCACACAGAAGCATACACATACACACTCACAAAAAGAGGAAAAGGGGAAAAATCATAAATCTTGCTCTCAAAGTCTACTTCTTAATTTGGGATGATTCTTTGTCTATTCATGTATTCCACAGATGCAGGGTACATCAAGTTGATTGTGGAGCTTTAATCCACTGCTTTTGAGGCTGCTGGGAGAGGTTTCCCTTTCTCTTTGTTCTCAGAGCTCCCAGTAGCTCAGCTCTGGATTTGGCCCCACCTCTGCGTGTAGGTCGCTGAGGGCATCTGTTCTTTGCTCAGACAGGATGGGGTTAAAGGAGCTGCTGATTCGGGGGCTCTGGCTCACTCAGGCCGGGTTCAGGGAGGGGCATGGATTGCGGGGAGATCCTGCAGCTGCAGGGGCCGGCATGACGTTCCACCAGCCTGAGGTGCACCGTGCTTTCTCCCGGGGGCGTTGTCCCTGGATCCCGGGACCCTGAGAGTGGCGGGCTGCACAGGCTCCCTGGAAAGGGGTGTGGATAGTGACCTGTGCTCACACACAGGCCTCTTGGTGGTGGCAGCAGCAGCCTTAGCGTCTCATGCCCATCTCTGGGGTCCACGCTTTTAGCCGCGGCTCGCGCCCATCTCTAGAGCTCCTCCAAGCAGCATTCTTAATCCCCTCTCCTCGCGCACCAGGAAACAAAGAAGGACGAAAAAGTCCCTTGCCTCTTCGGCAGGTCCAGACACTTCCCCAGACTCCCTCCCGGCCAGCCGTGGTGCACTAACCCCCTGCAGTCTGTGTTCTCGCCGCCAACCCCAGTCCTCTCCCTGCGCTCCGACCAAAGCCCAAGCCTCAGCTCCCAGCCCCGCCCGCCCCGGCCTGGGAGCAGACAAGCCTCTCAGGCTGGTGAGTGCTGGTCGGCACCGATCCTCTGTGTGGGAATCTCTCCGCTTTGCCCTCCACACCCCTGTGGCTGCACTCTCCTCCGTGGCTCTGAAGCTTTCCCCCCTGCCACCCACAGTCTCCACCCGTGAAGGGGCTTCCTAGTGTGTGGAAACCTTTCTTCCTTCACAGCTCCCTCCCACTGGTGCAGGTCCCATCTCTATCCTTTTGTCTCTGTTTATTCTTTTTTCTTATAATTTTCTGCATACAGGTCTTTTGTCTCCTTAGGTAGGTTTATTCCTAGATATTTTATTCTTTTTGTTGCAATGGTAAATGGGAGTGTTTTCTTGATTTCACTTTCAGATTTTTCATCGTTAGTATATAGGAATGCCAGAGATTTCTGTGCATTAATTTTGTATCCTGCTACTTTACCAAATTCATTGATTAGCTCTAGTAGTTTTCTGGTAGCATCTTTAGGATTCTCTATGTATAGTATCATGTCATCTGCAAACAGTGACAGCTTTACTTCTTCTTTTCCGATTTGGATTCCTTTTATTTCCTTTTCTTCTCTGATTGCTGTGGCTAAAACTTCCAAAACTATGTTGAATAAGAGTGGTGAGAGTGGGCAACCTTGTCTTGTTCCTGACCTTAGTGGAAATGCTTTCAGTTTTTCGCCATTGAGGATGATGTTGGCTGTGGGCTTGTCATATACGGCCTTTATTATATTGAGGAAAGTTCCCTCTACACCTACTTTCTGCAGGGTTTTTATCATAAATGGGTGTTGAATTTTGTCAAAAGCTTTCTCTGCATCTATTGAGATGATCATATGGTTTTTCTCCTTCAATTTGTTAATATGGTTAATCACATTGATAGATTTGCGTATATTGAAGAATCCTTGCATTCCTGGAATAAACCCCACTTGATCATGGTGTATGATCCTTTTAATGTGCTGTTGGATTCTGTTTGCTAGTATTTTGTTGAGGATTTTTGCATCTATGTTCATCAGTGATATTGGCCTGTAGTTTTCTTTCTTTGTGACATCCTTGTCTGGTTTTGGTATCAAGGTGATGGTGGCCTCGTAGAATGAGTTTGGGAGTGTTCCTCCCTCTGCTATATTTTGGAAGAGTTTGAGAAGGATAGGTGTTAGCTCTTCTCTAAATGTTTGATAGAATTCGCCTGTGAAGCCATCTGGTCCTGGGCTTTTGTTTGTTGGAAGATTTTTAATCACAGTTTCAATTTCAGTGCTTGTGATTGATCTGTTCATATTTTCTATTTCTTCCTGATTCAGTCTTGGCAGGTTGTGCCTTTCTAAGAATTTGTCCATTTCTTCCAGGTTGCCCATTTTATTGGCATAGAGTTGCTTGTAGTAATCTCTCATGATCTTTTGTATTTCTGCAGTGTCAGTTGTTACTTCTCCTTTTTCATTTCTAATTCTATTGATTTGAGTCTTCTCCCTTTTTTTCTTGATGCATCTCACTAATGGTTTTTCAATTTTGTTTATCTTCTCAAAGAACCAGCTTTTAGTTATATTGATCTTTGTTATCGTTTCCTTTATTTCTTTTTCATTTATTTCTGATATGCTTTTTATGATTTCTCTCCTTCTGCTAACTTTGGGTTTTTTTTGTTCTTCTTTCTCTAATTGCTTTAAGTGCAAGATTAGGTTGTTTATTCGAGACGTCTCCTGTTTCTTAAGGTAGCAGTGTATTGCTTTAAATTTCCCTCTTAGAACGCTTTTGCTTCATCCCATAGATTTTGGGTCATCATTTCTCCATTGTCATTTGTTTCTAGGTATGTTTTTATTTCCTCTTTGATTTCTTCAGTGATCACTTCATTATTAAGTAGTGTATTGTTTAACCTCCATCTGTTTGTATTTTTTACAGATCTCCTCCTGTAGTTGATATCTAGTCTCATAGCATAGTTGTCAGAAAAGATACTTGATACAATTTCAATTTTCTTAAATTTACCAAGGCTTGATTAGTGACCCAAGATATGATCTATCCTGGAGAATGTTCCACGAGCACTAGAGAAAAATGTGAATTCTGTTTTTTTGGATGGAATGTCCTATATATATCAATTAATACATCTGGTTTAATGTATCATTTAAAGCTTGTGTTTCCTTATTTATATTCATTTTGGATGACCTGTCCATTGGTGAAAGTGGGGTGTTAAAGTCCACCACTATGAATGTGTTACTGTCGATTTCCCCTTTTATGGCTTTTAGTATTTGCCTTATGTATTGAGGTTCTCCTATGTTGGGTGCATACATATTTACAATTGTTATATCTTCTTCTTGGATCGATCCCTTGATCATTAGGTAGTGTCCTTCTTTATCTCTTCTAATAGTCGTTATTTTAAAGTCTACTTTGTCTGATATGATTATTGCTACTCCAGCTTTCTTTTGGTTTGCATTTGCATGAAATATCTTTTTCCATTCCCTTACTTTCAGTCTGTATGTGTCTCTAGGTCTGAAGTGGGTCTCTTGTAGACAGCAAATATATGGGTCTTTTTTATGTATTCATTAAGCTAATCTGTGTCTTTAGGTGGGAGCAATTAGTCCATTTACATTTCAGGTAATTATCGATATGTGTGCTCCTAATTCCATTTTCTTAATTGTTTTGGGTTCATTATTGTAGGTCTTTTCCTTCTCTTGTGTTTTTGCCTAGAGAAGTTCCTTTAGCAGTTGTTGTAGATCTGGTTTGGTTGTGCTGAATCTCTCAGCTTTTGCTTGTCTGTAAAGGTTTTAATTTCTCCATCAAATCTGAATGAGCTCCTTGCTGGGTAGAGTAATCCTGGTTGCAGTTCTTTCTCCTTCATCACTTTAAATATGTCCTGCCACTCCCTTTTGGCTTGCAGAGTTTCTGCTGAAAAATCAGCTGTTAACATTATGGGGATTCCCTTGTTTGTTATTTGTTTTTTTCCCTTGCTGCTTTCAATATGTTTTCCTTTTATTTAATTTTTGACAGTTTGATTAGTATGTCTTTGCATATTTCTCCTTGGATTTATCCTGTATGGGACTCTCTGTGCTTCCTGGACTTGATTAACTATTTCCTTCCTCATATTAGGGAAGTTTTCAACTATAATCTCTTCAAATATTTTCTCAGTCCCTTTCTTTTTCTCTTCTTCTTCTGCAAACCCTATAATTCGAATGTTGGTGCGTTTAATGTTGTCCCAGAAGTTTCTGAGACTGTCCTCAGTTCTTTTTATTCTCTTTTCTTTATTCTGCTCTGCAGTAGTTATTTCCACTATTTTATCTTCCAAATCCCTTCTCTGTTCTTCTGCCTCAGTTATTCTGCTATTGATCCCATTTAAAGTATTTTTCATTTCATTTATTGTGTTGTTCATCATTGTTTCTTTCATCTTTAATTCTTCTATGTCCTTGTTAAATGTTTCTTGGATTTTATCTATTCTATTTCCAAGATTTTGTATCATCTTTACTATCATTATTCTGAATTCTTTTTCTGGTCAACTGCCTATTTCCTCTTCATTTGTTAGTTCTGGTGGGTTTTTATCTTGCTCCTTCATCTGCTGTGTGGTTTTCTGTCTTCTCATTTTGCTTATCTTACTGTGTTTGGGGTCTCCTTTTTGCAGGCTGCAGGTTTGTAGTTCCCGTTGTTTTTGGTGTCTGTCCCCAGTGGCTAAGGTTGGTTCAGTGGGTTGTGTAGGCTTCCTGATGGAGGGGACTAGTGCCTGTGTTTTGCTGGAGGAGGATGGATCTTGTCTTTCTGGTGGCAAGTCCACGTCTGGTGGTGTGTTTTGGGGTGTCTGTGGACTTATTATGATTTTGGGCAGCGTGTCTGCTAATAGGTGGGATTGTGTTCCTGCCTGGCTAGTTATTTGGCATAGGATGTCCAGCACTGTAGCTTGCTGGTCGTTGAGTGAAGCTGGGTGCTGGTGTTGAGATGGAGATCTGTGGGAGATTTTTACCATTTGATATAATGTGGAGCTGAGAGGTCTCTTGTGGACCAGTGTCCTGAAGCTGGCTCTCCCACCTCAGAGGCACAGCACTAACTCCTGGGTGCAGCACCAAGAGCCTTTCATCCACACTGCTCAGAAGAAAAGGGAGAAAAAGTAGAAAGAAATAATTAGTAGAAGTAGAAAGAAAGAAAGGATTAAAGAAAGAAAGGAGGGAGGGAGTGAGGGAGGAAGGAAGGAGGGAAGGAAGGAAAAAAGAAAGAAAGAAGATAAAGTAAAATAAAATAAAGATAAAATATAATAAATTTATTAAAATAAAAAAGTAATTATTAAGAGGAAAAAACAAAACAAAACAAAAAACACAAAAAATGGATGGATAGAACCCTGGGACAAATGGTGGAAGCAAAGCTATCCAGTCAAAATCTCACACAGAAACATACACATTCACACTCACAAAAAGAGGAAAAGGGGAAAAAATCATAAATCTTGGTCTCAAAGTCCACCTCCTCAATTTGGGATGATTCATTGTCTAAAGGAGGGAAGGAAGGAAAGAATGAAGATAAAGTAAAATAAAATAAAGTTATTAAAATAAAAAGTAAATATTAAGAAAAAATTAAAAAAAAGAAAAAACATGGACAGAGAGAACCATTGGACAAATGGTGGAAGCAAAGCTATACAGACAAAATTTCACACAGAAGCATACACATACACACTCACAAAAAGAGGAAAAGGGGAAAAATCATAAATCTTGCTCTCAAAGTCTACTTCTTAATTTGGGATGATTCTTTGTCTATTCATGTATTCCACAGATGCAGGGTACATCAAGTTGATTGTGGAGCTTTAATCCACTGCTTTTGAGGCTGCTGGGAGAGGTTTCCCTTTCTCTTTGTTCTCAGAGCTCCCAGTAGCTCAGCTCTGGATTTGGCCCCACCTCTGCGTGTAGGTCGCTGAGGGCATCTGTTCTTTGCTCAGACAGGATGGGGTTAAAGGAGCTGCTGATTCGGGGGCTCTGGCTCACTCAGGCCGGGTTCAGGGAGGGGCATGGATTGCGGGGAGATCCTGCAGCTGCAGGGGCCGGCATGACGTTCCACCAGCCTGAGGTGCACCGTGCTTTCTCCCGGGGGCGTTGTCCCTGGATCCCGGGACCCTGAGAGTGGCGGGCTGCACAGGCTCCCTGGAAAGGGGTGTGGATAGTGACCTGTGCTCACACACAGGCCTCTTGGTGGTGGCAGCAGCAGCCTTAGCGTCTCATGCCCATCTCTGGGGTCCACGCTTTTAGCCGCGGCTCGCGCCCATCTCTAGAGCTCCTCCAAGCAGCATTCTTAATCCCCTCTCCTCGCGCACCAGGAAACAAAGAAGGACGAAAAAGTCCCTTGCCTCTTCGGCAGGTCCAGACACTTCCCCAGACTCCCTCCCGGCCAGCCGTGGTGCACTAACCCCCTGCAGTCTGTGTTCTCGCCGCCAACCCCAGTCCTCTCCCTGCGCTCCGACCAAAGCCCAAGCCTCAGCTCCCAGCCCCGCCCGCCCCGGCCTGGGAGCAGACAAGCCTCTCAGGCTGGTGAGTGCTGGTCGGCACCGATCCTCTGTGTGGGAATCTCTCCGCTTTGCCCTCCACACCCCTGTGGCTGCACTCTCCTCCGTGGCTCTGAAGCTTTCCCCCCTGCCACCCACAGTCTCCACCCGTGAAGGGGCTTCCTAGTGTGTGGAAACCTTTCTTCCTTCACAGCTCCCTCCCACTGGTGCAGGTCCCATCTCTATCCTTTTGTCTCTGTTTATTCTTTTTTCTTTTTCCCTATCCAGGTATGTGGGGGCTTTCTTGCCTTTTGGGAGGCCTGAGGTCTTCTGCCAGCGTTCAGTAGATGTTCTGTAGGAGTTGTTCCACATGTAGATGTATTTCTGGTGTATTTGTGGGGAGGAAGGTGATCTCCGCATCTTACTCTTCCGCCATTTCCCGGAAGTCCTCCTACCATTTTCTTAATTGTTTTGGGTTTGTTTTTGTAGGTCTTTTCCTTTTCTTGTGTTTCCTGCCTATAGAAGTTCCTTTAGCATTTGTGTAAAGCTGGTTTGGTGGTGCTGAATTCTCTTAGCTTTTGCTTGTTTTTAAAGGTTTTAAATTCTCTGTCGAACCTGAATGAGATCCTTCTTGGGTAGAGTAATCTTGGTTGTAGGGTTTTCCCTTTCATCATTTTAAGTATGTCCTGCCACTCCCTTCTGGCTTGCAGAGTTTCTGCTGAAAGATCAGATGTTACCCTTATGGGGCTTCCCTTGTATGTTAATTGTTGCAGTACCTTGCTGCTTTTAATATTTTTTGATTGTTTGATTAACATGTGTTTTTGCATGTTTCTCTTTGGATTTATACTGCACAGTACTCTCTGCACTCCTGGGTTTCATTGACTTTTCCTTTCCCATGTTAGGGAAGTTTTCAACTATAATCTCTTCAAATATTTTCTCAGAACCTTTCTTTTTCTCTTCTTCTTCTGGGACCCCTATTATTCTAATATTGGTGTAGTTAATGTTGTCCCAGAGGTCTCTGAGACTGTCCTCAACTCTTTTAATTCTTTATTCTGTTCTGTGGCAGTTATTTCCACTATTTTATTTTCCAGGTCACTTATCCATTCTTCTGCCACATTTATTCTGCTACTGATTCCTTCCAGAGAATTTTTAATTTTATTTATTGTCTTGTTCATCATTCTTTTTTGCTCTTTAATTCTTCTAGTTTCTTGTTAAACATTTCTTGTATTTTCTGCATTCTATTTCCAAGAGTTTGGATCATCTTTACTCTCATTACTCTGAATTCCTTTTCAAGTAGACAGCTTACTTCCTCTTCATTTGTTTGGTCTTGTGGGGTTTTACCTTGCTCCTTCATCTGTTGCATATTTCTCTGTCTTCTCTTTTTTTCCTAACTTACTGTGTTTGGGGTGTACTTTTTGCAGGCTGTAGGTTCATAGTTTCTGTTGTTTTTGGTTTCTGCCCCCCAGTGGGTGAGGTTGTTACAGTGCATTTTATAGGCTTCCTGGTGTCTGTGTTCTGGTGGGTGGGGCTGGATCTTGTCTTTCTGGTGGGCAATGTCATGTCCATTGTTGTGTTTTTGGGTGTCTGTGAACTTAGTATGACTGTGCAGCCTCTCTGCTAATGTGTGGGGTTGTGTTCCTGTCTTACTAGTTCTTTGGCATGGGGCATCCAGCACTGATGCTTGCTGGTCATCTGGTGGAGCTGGGTTTTAGTGTTGAGATGGAGATGTCTGGGAGAGCTCTCACCAATTGATATTACATGGGACCAGGAGGTCTCTGATGGTCCAATATCCTTGACTCAGCTCTCCCACCTCTGAGTCTCAGGCCTGACACCTGGCCGAAGCACCATGACCCTGCCAGCCACAGGGCTCAGAAGGAAGAAAAAAAAAAGGAAGAAAAATAATAATAAAATAAAAAATTAAATAAAATTAAAAAAATTAAAAAACAAAAAAGAAGAGAACAAGCAAACCAATAAATCCACCAATGATAGCAAGCACTAAACACTAAACTAAGATAAACATAACAAACAGAAACAAATCAGTTGCAGAAAGAAAACCCGAAGTCTGCAGTTGCTCCCAAATTCCACCACCTCAATTTTGGAAACATTCATTGTCTATTCAGTTATTCCACAGATACAGGGTTCATCAAGTTTTTGTGGGGATTTAATCTGTTGCTCCTGAGGCTGCAAAGAGAAATTTCCCTCTTGTTCACCCAGCTCCTTGGGTTCAGCTCTGGTTTGGGCCCTGCCTCTGTGTGTAGGTCACCCTGAGGTGTCTGTTCCCCACCCAGACAGGAGAGGGTTAAAGCAGCAGCTGATTAGGGCTCTCTTGGTCACTCAATTCAGGGAGAGGGAGGTGTACGGTAGTCATAATTGAAATGCAGGTTGAGCCTGTGGTGGCAGAGGCCGGCATGACATTGCAGCAACTTGAAGCATGCTGTGCGTATTTCTGGGGAAGTTGTCCCTGGATATCATGACCCTAGCAGTGCGGTGCTGCACAGGCTCCCTGGGGGTTGTGGGTAGTGACCTGTGTTTGCGCACAGAATTCTTGGTGGCAGCAGCCTTAGCATTTAATGCCCATCTCTGGGGTCTGAGCTGATAGCCATGGCTCAAGGCCGACTATGGAGCTCACTTATGTAGTGCTCTGCCTTCTGTTGGCACATGGGGAAGCAACCCCCTCTCCTCGTGCACCCCAAAACTATGGTCTCTTGCCTCTTCAGCAGGTCCAGTCTTTTCCCCTGACTCCCTCCTGGTTAGTTGTGGCACACTAGCCTCCTTCAGGCTGTCTTCACTCAGCCAACCCCAGTCCTCTTCCTTGGATCTGACCTCCAAAGCCTGAGCTTCAGCTCCCATCCCCCACCCATCCTGGTAGTTGTGCAGACAAGCAGATTGGTGAGTTCTGGTTGACACTGATCCACTGTGAAGGAATCTCTCCATTTTGCCCTCTGCACCCCTGTTGCTGCACTCTCCTCTGTGGCTCTGAGGCTTCCCCCCTGCCCACCCCCTGTCCCTGCCAGTGAAGGGGCTTCCTAGTGTGTGGTAACTTTTCCTCCTTCACATCTCCCTCCCAGAAGTGCAGGTCCCATCCCTATTCTTTTGTCTGTTTTTTTTCTTTTTTTCTCTTTTGCCCTACCCAGGTACATGGAGAGATTCTTGCATTTTGGGAAGTCTGAGGTCTTCTGCCAGCACTCATTATGTGTTCTATAGGAGTTATTCCACATGTAGATGTATTTTAGATGTATTTGTGGGGAGGAAGTTGATCTCCATGTCTTACTCCTCTGCCTTACTGAAGGTCTCCTCTCTCATATCTTCTTTTGGCCTCACACCTATATAGCCAACTGCTTGTAGGGCATCACAAGCTTAGATGTGCCACAGATATTTTTCTAAATTCACCATATCCCAACTTAACTCATCACTTCCCTTTCCTAACCTAGTTGTTTCAGTTAGGAGGCTTTAAGTTACAAATACCAGAAATTAAGTAAATTAAATTATGGTAAAATTATAACAGTTTGTTGTCTTTAACAGACACACTGGAGATGGTCACATATGTTGGCCAATTCAGTGGCTCAGTAGTATCAAGGATCCAGGTCCTCTCCATCTGTTTTCTGTATTATCATCAGCATGTCAACTACTCCTCTTATGGTCAAAAAATGGCCACAGTAGTGCCAGACATTGTTTTTATAATAATGTCCAAACACTGAAAGACAGGGAGATCCTTGCTTTTGAACCTTTTTAGAGAGAGAAAATCTTTCCTAGAAGCTCCACAACAGATTTCTCTTCACTTGTCATTCGTAAGAATTGTACCACATGCTTTATGCTTTACAAGTTAGGCTTAGATTCAGCAGCAACACGGCAGAAAATCAAACAAACAAATCAAAACAGATGACCTAAATATGATAAAATTTTATACAGGAGAACAGAGGCATACAGTCCAGGGCTGGTAAGGTAGCTTCATGAACTCACCAGAAACCCAGGATCCTTCCAGTCTTCTATTTTGTCATCCTTAAGGGATTGCCCACATCTACATGATCCTAGAAGGCTGTTGAAGATCTATTCATCACATCCATGTTCAGGAAGGAATATGGTACAAATAAATGAGTAGGTGTATCCTCTCCATTTTAAAGTCTTCCAATTAAATCTCACTGGTCAAAACTTAGTGTCATCACCACACCCAGCTGCAAGAAAATCTGGCAGTAATGTGCCAGGCTAAAAATTGGCACTCTATTGCTAAGAATGAAATGGAAAATGGATATTTGGGGCTGACCAGCACTCTGAAGAACATAATCCTTTTAAATCAATCACTGGAAAAGGAAATAAAATTTCCATTATTAGTTCATACCAGTGACTCCCAGTCAGGGGTGATTTTGTCCTCCAGGAAACAGTTGACAATGTCTGGAGACATTTTTAGTTATCACAACTTGGGGGAAGTGTTGCTACTAGTACCTGGTAGGCAGAAGACCAGGAAGCTGCTAAACATCCTGCAAAGCACAAGACAGGACCCCACATCAAAGAGTTACTTAGCCTAAAATGTTAATAAGGCTGGGAGTTTAGAAACTCTGGCTTAGACTTATCAAGATCTACCACATACTTACCTTTGGCTCTTGGGCTGGAGAAAAGCCCAGGCTTCTCTAGCTTTCCATATGTCAGTGAATGGTAAATAATCTATCCAGCTGTCCAGGCTAAAATTCTGGGGATTGTCCTTCCTTGGCTTAAAACTCTACAGTGGCTTCTCATTGCTTTCAGGTTAAAGACAAAACCCTTAATATGACCCGAGAAAACCTACATTGTCCGGGCCCTACCAGCTTTGTAACATACCACTCTCCCCTTGCTCAATGTGGTCCAGCTATACTGGCCTTTTCTTTCAGTTTCTCAAACGTGTTATAGTCTTTCCCAACTCTCCTCTGCTTCATCTTTCAGATCCAACTTCAGTAGACTGATAGCATTAGTGGTCTTAATTATTCACCCTTCCCTCTATCCATGCCCACTGGCATGTATTATTGTAGTATCCTTCCACTCTGACTAGACCTGCCTATGTGATTTGCTTCAGTCAGTGGAAAGTTGGCATAAGTGACAGGGTGCTGATTCTGAAGCTAGGCATTGAGAAACATTTTGTGCCTTCTCATCCCTGTAGTCAATCCAAGACAAGCCCAGACAAGATCAGTAGAACCTCAGATGACCTGCAGATATTTGAGTGTGAAATAAATGCTTATTGTTATATGGCATTGAGATTCTGTGATTGTTATGCAGCATAACTGTGACAGAAGCTGACTGATAAACACCTCAATCCAATATCACCAAATTCTGTTCATTCTACTGCTTATCATCCCACTGACTCAGTTCTGACCTTTAAAATGTTCTAACTGGTCTCCCTATTTCTAGGCCTTCCCTCTTCCAGCCAATCCTCCACACTGCTTCCATAATTATCATTCAAAACAAAACAAAACAAAAAATTATCATGTTACTTTCCTGCTTAAAATTCTTTGATGTCTCTCCATTGCCTTCAGGATAAGATCCAAACCCCTAAGCCTTGCATTGCTGGCTTCCTTTCTATGCTACTTTTACCTTTAAAATCTCATCTGCTTTGCCCTCCCTGGTATCCTCCAATCACAAGGCTCAAACATGCTCTGTACTTTAAAGCTTGTAGACCTCTACTCTTCCCTCTGTTCCCTTCCCTCCCCTTATTTGGGTAAAATTCATTTTCAGCTTTCTAGGTGAACTCAAATACCAGTTCTTCTGTGCAGCCTTCCCTGATTCCCTTCACTTCCTCTCAGATGGAAAATATCATGCATCTCCTTTGTGCTTCCGTGAGGAGCTGTTTAGCTCACACTTCCTTTAGTCTTGAGTTAAAGTTAGTTCCTTAAGCAGTCACCTGTCCCACCCCCTGTGAACTTCCTTTTATTTTTATCCCAGTCCCCTTCCTTGCTTGCACAACCTCCCCATATCTAACATGGAACCTGGAACAAAGTAAGTAATGTGTGTTGCAAAGGAAGAAATCTCTTATTTTAAGCCTGTAATGATAGATCTTTAAGGTGTTATATTAGGGGCAGTTATATCCCATCAAATTATCTTCCCTTCCCTGCCTTCACATTTCCAACCATAATTATCTATTAATAAGAAAGTCATTGGGGTAACAAACTCTCCCTTGAAAGTTATATAACACCAAGGAGGGGGGAAGTCTTCATTACTGTGTAGCCTAGGTCTTTCCTCTCATATATCTACCTGAGATAAGGTAATAAGCATTTTGTTGTATACAGGAGTGGAGCACGGATGCTCTGTAGAGCTGTACAGGATGCACATTCCAACTCTAAGTGGTGCCACTCAGATAGGTTCGGGGTAGGGATGTGGAATGGGGGCTAAGTATAGTGACTCTGAAACACAGGGAATAAGAGAGAGAGTAACCAGGGAGTGCTGAGGAGGCCAAGAGAGGAGAGGATACGTGAAGAGAGATGAGACAATGAGAGAAGTGATAAAAAAAGAAAGTCTGGAGGCTATAGCAATTTTTCCATGTGCCTCTAGTCTATGAAACTTTATTCTTCAGCAATCTTAGAACATGAAGACCATGATCCAGGACAGAATTGCCTTGGAGAGGGTAAACACACACTTTGTGGGTGGTCTGTCTACTAAGCTCATGGTGCCAAATATCCTCAGCCTTTGTTTCCATGCCCAACTTTATGCTTCAAGGAGTTTCCAAATACTTCTTGCTCTGTATCTCAGTTCCCTAGTTTGCCACTGACTCCCTGTGTGACCTTGGGTTGATCCTTTCTACTCTTTAGGCTTCTGGGCCCCCATTTGTAGTATGAGTGGGGGGTTGATAAAATGTTTTACAAGGATTTGACTCAAGGATTCTGTGTATCTATGATTCCATAACTATAAGGTGTGTTTGTGAGTGTGAGTGTGTAGGTATGTATATGAATTTGGACATGCCTCTGCCCCTTGGGCTTCAGTTAACTTATAAAATGGGTATATTTGATCCAGGTCTCTTAAGGTCCTTCAAGTTTGTAAGTATCCATAATTCCACAATTCTGCAGTCCAAGTCTTTTCCTCTAAGTCAGATTTTCTTTTTTTGTGTCTTTATTATCCTCCTATCCATTTTCTCTGTAGCTCAAGGATGCTTCCCTTCTTGCAACTCCTAGAAATAAACATGAATATTTCTAGGCCCTGCCCTAGATCTGGGGAGCTGTGTTCCCCTCTGGCCACACTACTCTCAGCTCCAAAGAACGATGAAAATGCCAGCTGCTTGGAGCTGTCTCCCACTGCTAATAGGTTTTTTTTTTTCCAGTTGTCTTGAGAAAATAATTATTCTCCAAATAAACTCCACTTAGGTTTATAATAAATGTGATTTAAGTGAAAAAATTATCACCCACTTAGGCTGAGAAAACCACTCCAATCTCTCCAGGGAAGAAATGCTTTCATTAACCAGGGCCTCTCCCAGAGTCTTCAAGGCAAAGACCTCACCCTGGGGGTGGCACTCAGAGAAATGCAAATGACTGGAGTGAGCTCACAACTAGTCCCAGCACTCCTGAGGGAAACAGACATTCAGGGTCCATTGAGCCTTCAAGGGGATCATCCTAGACAGCTCCCTTCCCTCAAGCTGGGCAGCCTTTCTTCCAAGCCAGACAGTTGAGATCTCTCCTTTTGTAAAGATCTTTGGATGTCTCATTACTATTTATGCCACAATTTAAAGATCCATATGGATTCTTAAAGATCATCAGATCTAACTGCCTTGTTGAAGAGAGGCAGTTCTCTCAGTCTCTGGGGAGACTGAGGCCTAGATAAAAAAAAAAGGACTTGCTCAAGGTTACAGGATCAATCAGTGGCAATACCAGAGTCTTCTCAGCCTGTGGAAGAGCAGCAACCACATAGTAGTTTGATTTTTGCAATTCTCCCTACCTCATTCTTTCCCATTTATCACCCAGTACTCTAGTCTAAATCATGATTGTCAGTTTTTGGTTTTGTGTGAGTACCCAATTTTTGGATGCAATGGAAACTATCAGAGAGTGGGACGTACACTTTCCTACAGTCTGGCTCAAAGCATTTACCAGCCACATCTGATTCTGCTTGGGACCTTGGTTATCTGACAGCATAAGCCTCTTATGAGCCCCTGGTATTTTTTAATGACTGCTCTGGCTGAGTTCCCAGCCTCTTATCCATAATCCAGGACAGCTGCCCCATCCTTCCCACAGATAGGAGCTGCTGTAGGCCCTGAAATCTCCATCTCTCCCTAAGAAACACCTCTAAGAGCATGTTCCATAGAAGGAAGAGAGTGGAATGGAATCTTTCAACTCTGAAAATCTTGGTGACTTAGTCCTCTTCCATTCCAACTCCTGTTCTCTCCAGAACCCACCCTCAACACTAGTCCCCTCTGCTGACAGGTAGCCTAGTGCATTCTAGCACCATATATCTTCATAAAACAGGAGGCCTGGCAATACATTTTAGGACAACGTGAAAGAGGGGCTTATAAACTCTGTTATTGGAAAGTCTAGGGCACACAGATAATATGATTCCCATAGCTGCATTTTTTATTCATTCACTTGTCAATAATTCATTCATTCCTTAACAGTCAACAAGTGTCTACTGTGGGTCAGGCTATGTGTGACATGCTGGGGATAAAGAAATAAGGCACAGACTGTTATCTTCAAGGTGTCCCCAGATTAGTAGGAGCAAGTGTGACAATTTTATAATATACAGTGATCCATGTCAGATCAGGGTTAGTTGAGTTAAAATTAGTTCCTTAAGCAGTCACCTGTCCCACCCCCTGTGAACTTCCTTTTATTTTTATCCCAGTCCCCTTCCTTGCTCCCACAACCTCCCCATATCTAACATGGAACCTGGAACAAAGTAAGTAATGTGTGTTGCAAAGGAAGAAATCTCTAATTTTAAGCCTGTAATGATAGATCTTTAAGGTGTTATATTAGGGGCAGATGTTGAGTAAATATATGTGAAAGCCTTATTTTGCTTAGGGGATTCCAGCAACATTTCACAAAGGAGATAATTTTTCAGTAATTTTGTAAGGAAAAAAGGGAGTTTGCTGACAGAAATAGGAAAGAGTGCCCCAAGCAGAGGGACTACCATATCAAAAGCCCATGGCTGAATTTTAATAGCTAACATTTATTGAGAACCTACTATGTGTCAGGTACTTTATGCATTAACTCATTTAATCCAGACAATAACCCTATGAAGTAGGTAATATTGTAACCTTATTTACAGATGGGAAACTAAGACACATAAAGGTTATACGACTTGCCCAAGGCTACTTTAACTAGGAAATAGGGGAGGCATTATTTGTACCCAAACAGTTGGACATCAGAAGTGGAGCTCTTAACCACTACATGGTTTTGCTTCCTTCAGATGGTAATGGGAAATAGCTTGACTGGGATGTAGTGTTGGAGAAGTAGAGACACAGAGAGTGAAAATGTCAAGAAGCAGGTTGGAGAGATCCTAATCAAAAGGTCAAGTGGAAAAGAGAAAGGTCAAGTGGAGAAACAAAGAGGAGACATTGGAATGGGGAAGGCATTTGCATTAGTTATGACTCTCAGGCACAAATTCAGGTCTATGTGGAATACCCTATTTGCTCACCTCTATGTAAGACACTATTGCCACCTCCCAAGGAGGCTTAGGCAAGTTTCCAGAAAAATGGGAGAAGGGCCTCTAATTTCCAGTTTCTCATGGCCACCTCTGAGGCCCTTGTTATCAAAGACCAGCCAATGCGCTATGAATGAGGCAAGCTGGAAACCACCGGAAGTCATAGGGCCCCAGGCAACTGCTGTCTTTGGCCTTAGCTTGGAAAGAGCTTGTGAGGCTCAAGAGAGGTAGTATTTGAGATTTGGGAGGGAGCTAGGTGAGCAGAGATGTCATTTCCTGAGAGGTGGTGCCAGTGAGGTACCACTGAGGTGCCTCAGTGAGAATTTGTCTTCTGGCCACAAAAACTTGCTTTCAAAATTTAACCACATTAATAAGGTTTTCTTTTTTCATCATTCTTTCTGCCTTTAACCTTTTTGTTAGTAGTTAATAATTTTGTGTGTGTGAAATAGCAGTCACTTTCAGTTATGTTGCAAAGAAGCAGAAAATGGGTGTGGCAGACACTGCTTGTCCTTACCCAATATCCATTCTCCTCTTCCTGTCTAACAGAACTCTGATTTTGTTTGGGGCAGAAGTGGGCCCAGCAGGGGTGGGGGAAACCTACACTTCTTAGCCTCCCTCAGCTTGCAGAGGGGTAGCCAGAAGATTTAGTTCTGACCAATGATGTGCAAGCAGAAGTAACTGTGTGGCAATTTCACAAAAGAGTTTTTAAAAGAGGATAGACTCAGTGGACACATAACTTTTGCCTTTTCCTGTCCTTACTTCCTACAATGAAGACATGGTGCCTGGTGCTATAGGGGCTATCTGTCTCATAGATAGACTCCTATATATATACCCTGAGGATGATACCACAGGTAAGAATAGTAGAACATAAAGACACAGGGGCCTGGATACCCAGTGGGTCCTGGACTCTAACTCTTGATTTCTTGCTGAATATATATGTATATATATTACCCCTACTTGTTGAAACCTCTGGGTTTGTTTGTATGCTTATTTGCTTTTATTATTTGTTGCCAGATGCAATCCAAATTGATATAGTTTGCATACCTTCTTGAGCAGGAGTTTAAAGCGTGGTGGGGTAACAGAATCCACTAAGGAAGAGGTGATCCTGAGGGATGAGCTGGGGGCAGCCCCTCCTTCCTTCCTGCAGGCTTTTCTCCCCAAGCTTCTCTTTTTCCAAACCTGGGAATTTCTTCTCTTCTGATTAAATCAGGAAGGCTGTTCCCTTACAAGGAGTGGCAGTGAGGACCAGAGCCTTCAAGGGAAAGCGAAACCCAGGAGATAAAATATGGGCATCTGATACAAGCTGTACCTTCCCTCCTACATCTGCCTTTCGGAAATCTTCTCTGGCAAAACCTAGGATGTTCCCTGTTCTGTTTCTTTTTAAATATGCAAATTTAATGAGTTAATGACTACAAGCAAGACAAAGTGATAAAATTGTGCTTCATTTTTTCTTTCTTTTTTTTTGCGGTTCGCGGGTCTCTCACTGTTGTGGCCTCTCCCGTTGTGGAGCACAGGCTCTGGATGCGCAGGCTCAATGGCCATGGCTCACAGGCCCAGCCGCTCCGCGGCATGTGGGATCTTCCTGGACCGGGGCACGAACCTGTGTCCCCTGCATCCGCAGGCGGACTCTCATCCACTGCGCCACCAGGGAAGCCCTGTGCTTCTTCTATAGACTCGTGACAATGAGATGTTTAGCTATAATTTTCCAATACAAACTTGAAACAATATTCTTATTGAATAAACACCTTCATAAATGAGTCATGTGATGAACACAGAAATTTTGACCAAAGTAAATTGTAAATTGAAAATTGTTGGAATTATTCATATTTTTAATTCAACATGTTTGCTCTATTTAAAAATTAATACCTGTAGAATATCACAATAGATTATATTTTCAGACAATACAGAGAAGGTATATACCATTGTTTATAATCCTTAAAGTACCTCTTAAATTAGAAAATACTGCTATGCTACATATCAAAATTAAAAAACAAAGCAAAACAAAATACATACTGGTTTATTTAAAATATAAACATTTTATTTTATAAATTACTTTAAAATAATAGATATTGATGTGCATTTTAAAAGCACATTAATTCCATCATAACCAATTGGCAAAATTTAGGAAAATCATACATCATTTCCATATTCCTTGGTTAAAATTTTTCCTTTATTGTGGCAAGTAAATTTAAAAGTAAAATAATGAATTCCTGGAAAAATATCAACATCATAATGATTTGCCAGTTTTTTCCAATGGAATAGAATTTAGAATTATGTATCCACTTTAGAAATACTGCAAAGCTCAAACTAGTTGGGAGAATTTAACAACCATTTTTAAGTTCACAAAATACAGTATTTTCATTTAATATTTATAAATATACAGTACTGTTTCCTATACCAATACAGCATTGTACAATAAGTGTAATGCCATCTAAAACTTACAGAGGAGACTCATTTAAACAAGTCAGTAGGATAAACAGTAGTACCCATGTTTAGGCACACAAATTGTAAAACTGCAGTTTACTTTTTATGATTGGTTCTGTGCAATTAAAAATGAGACAGATACAAAATAATTAGATATGCAAGAAATAGCTATTCACAGTTAAATGGTGACAATCTGTGCATATTTCATACATCATTTTATGCATATTTTTTTCTATTTTTTAACTTTAAAATAAAAAGTATTGGTTTTCTATGGGTTATAAAACAACATAAAAATAAGTACAATCCAAGAGAATGTAATGCAGGTGTTATTTGAAGTTAACAAACTATGGCCCAGGGCTTAGATCCACTGAAAGATATTTCCAAATCCAAATAATACTTACAGAAACAATTCTACACAGAAAAAAAATATTGCTTGCCTCCACAGAAACCAATAATTTATAAGAACAATGTTCATTTTTAATTAACCTACATATTAAAGTCACACATAGCCCGACTTTAATAGTCAAACTTAATGTCAATATAAAAGAATGCAGATTGGACCGTTGTTTTGGACTATAAATTTTCACATGAATGAAATTTTATAAAGCTGAAATGGCATAAAAATATATCTATATAAATCAGAGGTTTAATTTTTTTTCCTTAACAGTCTTAGGTACCAACCAGATGAAGTTGCTGGTAACTCATATACTGATGATTTTTGAAGTATATTGGGAAGGGAAGGTTGGTTATTACCACTATGAATCTTGCTGATTCTACTCATAGTCCTGCAAATGGAAGGAAACCAAGGATGAGGAGAATGAATTGGACTAGGCAAACAAGAAGAGGTAGAAGGACTAACTCTTGCTGGGCCTTGTCACTCCCAGAGTCACTATTCAGTTCTCCAACATTTGTCAGTCCATCTCTTTCATGACTAATCTTCTGTATAAAATGGCATTGGTAGTTTGGGAGTTTAGTATTGACATGTACACACTGCTATATTTAAAATAGATAACCAACAATGACCTACTGTATAGCACAGGGAACTCTGCTCAATATTATGTAATAACCTAAATGGGAAAAGATTTTGGAAAAGAATATATACATGTATATGTATAACTGAATCACTTTGCTGAACACCCAAAACTATCAAAACATTGTAAATCAACTATACTCCAATATAAAATTTAAAAGTAAATTTTAAAAAGTGACATTGGAATCTTGATAAAGGTTGCAGTGAATCTATCAATGACTTTGAATGGACATTATTATTTTTTTGGCTGCACCTTGTGACATGGGGGATGATTCCCCAACAAGGGATCGAACCCATGCCCCCCATAGTGAAAGCACAGAGTCTTAACCACTGAACCACCAGGGAAGTCCCTGGATGGACATTTTAACAATATTAATTTTTCCAATTCATGAACACAAGGTATCATTCTATTTATTTGTGTCTTCTGTAATTTATTTTATCAATTTCATGTCCTTTTCACTGTAGAAATCTTTTACCTCCTTGGTTAAATGTATTCTTAATATTTCATTGTTTTTCATGCTGCTGTAAATGGAATCATTTTCTTTATTTCTCTATTAGATAATTTGTTGTTAGTATATATAAATACCATTTTTCACAGAAGAACAGTTCTAAAATGTATATGGAACCAAACAGAAAAACCACTGAATAGCCAAAGCCATCCTGAGAATGAAAAGCAAAGTGAGAGGCATCATACTTCCTGATTCCAAGATATATTATAAAGTTATGGTAAATTAAAAACTATGATACAGTGATAAAAATAGACAAATAGACCAATGGAACAGAATCAAGAAACCTGAAATAAATCCATGCATATAGAGTCAACTAAAATTTGACAAGTGAGCCAAGAATACACAGAGGGAAAATTCAGTTTCTTAAATTAATGGTCCTGGGAAAATTCACATGTAATAGACTGAAACAGACACCTATCTTATACCACTCACAAAAATTAACTTCAAATGGATTAAATACTTAAATGCAATACCTGAATCCATAAAACTCCTAAAGGAAAACATAGGGACAAAGCTTCTTGACATGTGTCTTGGCAATTAGTTTTTGCATATGACACTTAAAGCACAAGCAATAAAAATAAAAATAAACAGGTGAGACTATATCATACTAAAAACCTTCTTCACAGCAAAATAAATAATTAACAAAGTAAAAAGGCAACCTACATAATGGGAAAAATATTTGCAAATCATACATCTGATAAGGAGGCAATATCCAAAATATATAAAGAACTCTTACAACACAATAGTGAAAAAAAAACAATTTAAAAATGGGCAACGAATCTTAATAGACATTTTTTCCAAAGAAGATATAAAAATGGCAAATAGGTACATGGAAAAGTGTTCAACATTAGTAATCATTAGGGAAATGCAAATCAAAGCCATAATAAGGTGTCCCCTCACACTTCTTAGATTGAATATCTACAAAAAGACAAGAGATACAAATGCTGATGAAGATGTGGAGAAAAGGGAAAATTTATGCGCTGTTGATGGGAATGTAAATTGGTACAGCATCTATGGAAAACAGTTTGGAGTTCTTTAAAAAACTAAAAATAAAGCTACCATATAATCCATTAATACCAATTCTGGGTATATATATGAATGAAACAAAAACAATAACTCAAAAAGACATCTACTTTCTTACGTTTATTACAGATTTATTTATAATGGTCAAGACTTGGAAACACCTGAATCTATTGATTGATAAATGGATAAGTTGTTATATGAATACAAAATGGGATATTGTTCATCCATAAAAGGGTGAAATAATGCTGCTTATGACAAAATGGATGTACCTTGAGGGCATACTGCTAAGTGAAATAAGTCAGACAGATAAGACAAATACTGTATGATGTCACCTATCTGTTGAGACTTTTTAAAAAAACTCACAGAAAAAGTCATCAGATAGGTGGCTAACAGAGGTGGGGGAAGAGGTGGAGGAACTGGAAGAAGAAGGCCAAAAGATATAAACTTGCAGTTAAAAAAAAAATACTAAGGATGCAATGTACAACATGATGACTATAAATATATATATATATATATATATATATATATATATATTTAACATCTTTATTGGAGTATAATTCCTTTACAAAGGTGAGTTAGTTTCTGCTCTATAATAAAGTGAATCAGGCCTTATATTTCGGTCTTTAGTCCATTTTGAGCTTATTTTTGGATAGGATGTTATGGAGTGTTCTAATCTCATACTTTTACATATACCTGCCCAGTTTTCAAAACACCACTTATTGAAGAGGCTGTCTTTTCTACACTGTATATTCTTGCCTCCTCTATCAAAGATAAGATGACCATATTGCATGGGTTTATCTCTGGGTTTTCTATCCTGTTCCATTGATCTATATTTCTGTTTTAGTGCCACTACCATACTGTCTTGATTACTGTAGCTTTGTAGTATAGTCTGAAGTCAGGGAGCCTGATTCCTCCAGCTCCATTTTTCGTTCTCAAGATTGCTTTGGCTATTCTGGGTCTTTTGTGTTACCATACAAATTGTGAAATTTTTTGATCTAGTTCTGTGAAAAATGCCAGTGGTAGTTTGATAGGGATTGCATTGAATCTGTAGATTGCTTTGGGTAGTAGAGTCATTTTCACAATGTTGATTCTTCTAATCCAAGAACATGGTATATCTTTCCATCTATTTGTATCGTCTTTAATTTCTTTCATCAGTCTCTTATAATTTTCTGCATACAGATCTTTTGTCTCCTTAGGTAGGTTTACTCCGAGATATTTTATTCTTTTTGTTGCAGTGGTAAATGGGAGTGTTTTCTTGATTCCACTTTCAGATTTTTCATCATTAGTGTATAGGAATGCCAGAGATTTCTGTGCATTAATTTTGTATCCTGCTACTTTACCAAATTCATTGATTAGCTCTAGTAGTTTTCTGGTAGCATCGATGGGATTCTCTATGTATAGTATCATGTCATCTGCAAACAGTGACAACTTTACTTCTTCTTTTCTGATTTTGATTCATTTTATTTCTTTTTCTTCTCTGATTGTTGTGGCTAAAACTTCCAAAACTATGCATTGAATAATAGTGGTGAGAGTAGGCATCCTTGTCTTGTTCCTGATCTTACTGGAAATGGTTTCAGTTTTTCACCTGTTGGCTGTGGGTTTGTCATATATGGCCTTTATTATGTTGAGGAAAGTTCCCTCTATGCCTACTTTCTGAGGGGATTTTTTCATAAATGGGTGTTGAATTTTATCAAAAGCTTTCTCTGCATCTATTGAGATGATCATATGGCTTCTCTCCTTCAATTTGTTAATATGGTGTATCATGTTGATTGATTTGCATATATTGAAGAATCCTTGCATTCCTGGATTAAACCCCACTTGATCATGGTGTATGATCCTTTTAATGTGCTGTTGGATTCTGTTTGCTAGTATTTTGTTGACGATTTTTGCATCTGTGTTCATCAGTGATATTGGCCTGTAGTTTTCTTTCTTTGTGACGTCTTTGCCTGGTTTTGGTATCAGGGTGATGTTGGCCTCGTAGAATGAGTTTGCAAGTGTTCCGCCCTCTGCCATATTTTGGAAGAGTTTGAGAAGGATAGGTGTTAGCTCTTCCCTAGATGTTTGATAGAATTCGCCTGTGAAGCCATCTGGTGCTGGGCTATTGTTGGAAGATTTTTAATCACAATTTCAATTTCAGTGCTTGTGATTGGTCTGTTCATATTTTCTATTTCTTCATGGTTTAGTCTCGGCAGGTTGTGCATTTCTAAGAATTTGTCTGTTTCTTCCAGGTTGTACATTTTCTTGGCATAGAGTTGCTTGCAGTAATCTCTTATGATCTTTTGTATTTCAGCAGTGTCAGTTGTTACTTCTTTTTCATTTCTAATTCTATTGATTTGAGTCTTCTCCCTTTTTTTCTTGATGAGTCTGGCTAACGGTTTATCAATTTTGTTTATCTTCTCAAAGAACCAGCTTTTAGCTTTATTGATCTTCGCTCCCATTTCCTTCATTTCTTTTTCATTTATTTCTGATCTGATCTTTATGATTTCTCTCCTTCTGCTAACTTTGGGGGTTTTTGTTCTTCTTTCTCTAATTGCTTTAGGTGCAAGGTTTTGTGGTTTATTTGAGATGTTTCCTGTTTCTTAAGGTAGGGTTGTACAGCTATAAACTTCCCTCTTAGAACTGCTTTTGCTGCATCCCATAGGTTTGGGGTCATTGTGTCTCCCTTGCCATTTGTTTCTAGGCATTTTTTGATTTCCTCTTTGATTTCTTCAGTGATCACTTCATTATTAAGTAGTGGATTGTTTAGCCTCCATTTGTTTGTATGTTTTACAGATCTTTTCCTGTAATTGATATCTAGTCTCATAGCGTTGTAGTCGGAAAAGATACTTGATACAATTTCAATTTTCTTAAATTTACCAAGGATTAATTTGTGGCCCAAGATATGATCTATCCTGGCAAATGTTTCATGAGCACTTGAGAAAAATGTGTATTCTGTTGTTTTTGGATGGAATGTCCTATAAATATCAATTAAGTCCATCTTGTTTAATGTATAATTTGAAGCTTGTGTTTCCTTATTTAATTTCATTTTCAGTGATCTGCCTATTGGTGAAAGTGGGGTGTTAAAGTCCCCTACTATGAATGTGTTACTGTCGATTTCCCCTTTTTTGCCTGTTAGTAGTTGCCTTATGTATTGAGGTGCTCCTATGTTGGGTGCATAAATACTTACAATTGTTATATCTTTTCCTTGGATCAATCATTATGTAGTGTCTTTCTTTGTCTCTTATAATAGTCTTTATTTTAAAGTCTATTTTTTCTGATTTGAGAATTTCTCCTACAGCTTTCTTTTGATTTCCATTTACGTGGAATATCTTTTTCCATCCCCTCACTTTCACTCTGTATGTGTCCGTAGGTCTGAAGTAGATCTCTTGTAGACAGCATATATATGGGTCTTGTTTTCGTATCCAATCAGCCAATCTGTGTCTTTTGGTGGGAGCATTTAATCCATTTACATTTAAGGTAATTATTGATATGTATGTTCCTAGTCCCATTTTCTTAATTGTTTTGGGTTTGTTATTGTAGGCCTTTTCCTTCTTTTGTGTTTGTTGCCTACAGAAGTTCCTTTAGTATTTGTTGTAAAGCTGGTTTTGTGGTGCTGAACTCTCGCAGCTTTTGCTTGTATGTAAAGGTTTTAATTTCTCCATCAATCTGAATGAGATCCTTGCTGGGTAGAGTAATCTTGGTTGTAGGGTTTTCTCCTTCATCAATTTAAATATGTCCTGCCAGTCTCTTCTGGCTTGCAGATATTCTGTGGAAAGACCAGCTGTTATCCTTATGGAGAGTCCCTTGTGTGGTATTTGTTGTTTTTCCCTTGCTGCTTTTAATCTGTTTTCTTTGTATTTAATTTTTCATAATTTAATTTTTGATAGTTTGATTAATATGTGTCTTTGCGTGTTTCTCCTTGTATTTATCCTGTATGGGACTCTCTGTGCTTCCTTGACTTGATTAACTATTTCCTTTCCCATATTAGGGAAGTTTTCAACTATAATCTCTTCAAATATTTTCTCAGTCCCTTTGTTTTTCTCTTCTTCTTCTGAGACCCTATAATTCGAATGTTGGTACGTTTAATGTTGTCTCAGAGGTCTCTGAGACTGTCCTCAGTTCTTTTCATTCTCTTTTCTTTATTCTGCTCTGCAGTAGTTATTTCCTCTCTTTTATCTTCCAGGTCACTTACCTGTTCTTCTGCCTCAGTTATTCTGCTATTCATCCCTTCTAGAGTATTTTTAATTTCACTTATTGTGTTGTTCATCGTTGCTTGTTTCCTCTTTAGTTCTTCTAGGTCCTTGTTAAATGTTTCTTGCATTTCCTCTATTCTATTTCCAAAATTTTTGATCATATTTACTATCATTATTCTGAATTATTTTTCAGGTAGACTGACTATTTCCTCTTCATTTGTTAGGTCTGGTGGGTTTTTACCTCACTCCAAAACACACATCTGCTTTGTGTTTTTTTGTCTTCTCATTCTGCTTATCTTACTGTGTTGGGGGTCTCCTTTTTGCCGGCTGCAGGTTCATAGTTCCCATTGTTCTTGGTGTCTGTTCCGAGTGGCTAAGGTTTGTTCACTGGGTTGTGTAGGTTTCCTGGATGAGGGGACTAGTGCCTGTGTTCTGGTGGATAAGGCTTGATCTTTTCTTTCTGGTGGGCAGGTCCACGCCTGGTGGTGGGTTTTGGGGTGTCTGTAGCCTTATTATGATTTTAGGCAACCTCTCTGCTAATGGGTGGGGTTGTGTTCCTGTCTTGCTAGTTGTTTGGCATAGGATGTCCAGCACTGTAGCTTGATGGTCGTTGAGTGAAGCTGGGTGCTGGTTTTGAGATGGAGATCTCTGGGAGCTTTTTGCAGTTTGATATTATGTGGAACTGGGAGGTCTCTTGTGCACCAGTGTCCTGAACTTGGCCATCCCTCCTCTGAGGCACAGCACCGACTCCTGCCTGTATCACCAAGAGCCTTTCATCACATGGCTCAGAGTAAAAGGGAGAAAAACTACAAAGAAAGAAAGAGGGTAAAATAAAATAAAGTTATTAAAATAAAAAAATAATTATTCAGAAAAAAAATTTTTTTAGAAGTTAAAAAAAAAAAGACAGACGGACAGAAGCCTAGGACAAATGGTGAAAGCAAAGCTATACAGACAAAATATCACACAGAAGCATACACATACACACTCACAAAAATTGGGTAAGGGGTAAAAATAATGTATCTTTCTCTCAAAGTCCACCTCCTTAATTTTGGATGATTCATTATCTATTCAGGTATTCCACAGATGCTGGGTACATCAAGTTGATGGTGAAGATTTAATCCGCTGCTCCTGAGGCTGCTGGGAGAAATTTCCCTTTCTCTTCTTTTTTCGCATAGCTCCTTGGGTTCAGCTTTGGATTTGGCCCTGTCTCTCTGTGTAGGTTGCCTGAGGGCCTCTGTTCTTCACTCAGACATGACGGGGTTAAAGGAGCAGCTGATTAGGGGGCTCTGGTTCACTCAAGCAGTGTGGAGGAAGAGGTATGGAATGCGGGGCGACCCTGCAGCAGCACAGCCCAGCACAACAGCCTGAGGCATGCCGTGTGTTCTCCCGGGGATCTAGTCTCTGGATCACTGGACCCTAGCAGTGGCGGGCTGTACAGGCTTCTGGGAGGGGATGTGTGGATAGTGACCTGTGCTTGCACACAGGCTTCTTGGTGGTTGCAGCAGCAGCCTTAGCGTCTCATGCTTGTCTCTGTGGTCCCTGGTGATAGCCGTAGCTCGGGCCTGTCTCTGGAACTCCGTTTTTTTGTTGTTTTTTTGTTGTTTTTTGGAAATTTAACATTTTTTTTTTTATCTTTAGAAGAATACTATTTTCTAAAATGTCATGGTCTGTCATTTAGGATATTTAACAATATAGCTCCCTTTATTAACTAAAAATTAGCAAATAAATTTATTGCTGTGGAAGAATAGTACATCCTAGTAAAAAGTCCAAGAGTTATCCTGAGCAAATATCAGAAACTTCTAAGTGCTGAGTTTAACCTTTTTTTAGCAATTCTTTGGTACTTTAAGGTGTATTTGTGATATTTAGACATACCTTAGGATATATTAACATGTGCATATGTGTTTTATTAACATGTGTGAAAACAAGTAATCCAAAATTATTCAAGCCATACTTTTACCCACTGCCTATAGCTTTTGACTATACTGCTTTCAAATAATAAAGGTAATGTCTTTTTTTCAAATTCTATTGTTTTTAAGCAATTTGATTATTATTATCATCAAATAATATACCTTGTACTTCTCTTCATGTTTCTTATGAGTTTTTGAATTTGAATCTGTGTGGGTGTATAAATTTCATCAAATTTGGAAAAATTTTGGCTATGAGTTTCTCAAATATATTCTGTCTCCCCATCACTCTCCTCTCTTTTGTTGATTCGAATTACACATTTATTAGGCCTATTGAAGTTGTTTCACAGCTCACTGAAGCTCTGTTCCTTTTCCCCCCATTTTCCCCCTGTATTTAAAATGTTATTTTTTTTTTAGATCTTTATTGGAGTATAATTGCTTTACAATGATGTGCTAGTTTCTGCTTTATAACAAAGTGAATCAGTTATACATATACATATGTTCCCATATCTCTCCCCTCTTGTGTCTCCCTCCCTCCCACCCTCCCTATCCCACCCCTCTAGGTGGTCACAGAGCACCGAGCTGATCTCCCTGTGCTATGCGGCTGCTTCACACCAGCTATCTATTTTACATTTGGTACAGTATATATGTCCGTGCTACTCTCTCACTTTTTCACAGCTTACCTTTACACCTCCCAATATCCTCAAGTCCATTCTCTAGTAGGTGTGTGTCTTTAGTCCTGTCTTACCCCTACGTTCTTCATGACATTTTTTTTCTTAAATTCCATATATATATGTAAGCATATGGTATTTGACTTCCTCTTTCTGACTTACTTCACTCTGTATGACAGACTCTAGGTCTATCTACCTCATTACAAATAGCTCAATTTTGTTTCTTTTTATGGCTGAGCAATATTCCATTGTATATATGTGCCACATCTTCTTTATCCATTCATCCAATGATGGACAGTTAGGTTGTTTCCATCTCTGGGCTATTGTAAATAGAGCTGCAATGAACATTTTGGTACATGACTCTCTTTGAATTATGGTTGTCTCAGGATATATGCTCAGTAGTAGGATTGCTGGGTCATATGGTAGTTCTATTTGTATGTTTTTAAGGAACCTCCATACTGTTCTCCATAGTGGCTGTACCAATACACATACCCACCAGCAGTGCAAGTGTTCCCTTTTCTCCACACCCTCTCCAGCATTTATAATTTCTAGATATTTTGGTGATGGCCATTCTGACTGGTGTGAGATGATATCTCATTGTAGTTTTGATTTGCATTTCTCTAATGGTTAATGATGTTGAGGATACTTTCATGTGTTTGTTGGAAGTCTGAATATCTTCTTGGGAGAGATGTCTATTTAAGTCTTCTGCCATTTTTGGATTGGGTTGTTTGTTTTTTCGTTATTGAGTTGCATGAGCTGCTTATAAATTTTGGAGATTACTCCTTTGTCATTTGCTTCATTTGCAAATATTTTCTTTCATTTTGAGGGGTGTCTTTTGACCTTGTGTATGGTTTCCTTTGCGGTGCAAAAGCTTTGAAGTTTCATTAGGTCCCAATTGTATATTTTTGTTTTTATTTCCATTTCTCTAGGAGGTGGGTCAAAACGGATCTTGCTGTGATTTATGTCATAGAGTGTTCTGCCTATGTTTTCCTCTAAGAGTATGATAGTTTCTGCCTTTATATTTAGGTCTTTAATCCACTTTGTGCTTATTTTTGTGTATGGTGAAAACGAGTGATCTAATCTCATACTTTTGTATGTACCTGTCCAGTTTTCCCAGCACCACTTATTTAAGAGGCTATCCTTTCTCCACTGTACATTCCTGACTCCTTTATCAAAGATAAGGTGACCATACGTGTGTGGGTTTATCTCTGGGCATTCTATCCTTTTCCATTGATCTATATTCCTGCTTTTGTGCCAGAGCCATACTGTCTTGATTACTGTAACCTTGTAGTATAGTCTGAAGTCAGGGAGCCTGATTCCTCCAGTTCCGTATTTCATTCTCAAGATTGCTTTGGCTACTCGGGGTCTTTTGTGTTTCCATACAAATTATGAAATATTTTGTCTTAGTTCTGTGACAAATGCAGGTGGTAGTTTGATAGTGATTGCATTGAATCTGTAGATTGCTTTGAGTAATAGAGTCATTTTTACAACGTTGTTTCTTCCAATCCAAGAACATGGTATATCTCTCCACCTATTTGTATCATCTTTAATTTATTTCATCAGTATCTTATAATTTTCTGCATACAGGTCTTTTGTCTCCTTAGATAGATTTATTCCTAGATATTTTATTCTTTTTGTTGTAATGGTAAATGGGAGTGTTTTCTTGATTTCACTTTCAGATTATTCATCGTTAGTGTATGGGAATGCCAGAGATTTCTGTGCATTAATTTTCTATCCTGCTACTTTACCAGATTCATTGATTAGCTCTAGTAGTTTTGTGGTAGCATCTTTAGGATTCTCTATGTATAGTATCATGTCATCTGCAAACAGTGGCAACTTTACTTCTTCTTTTCCAATTTGTATTCCATTTATTTCCTTTTCTTCTCTGATCACTTTGGCTAAAACTTCCAAAACTATGTTGAATAAGAGTAGTGAGAGTGGGCAACCTTGTTCTGTTCCTGATCTTAGTGGAAATGCTTTCAGTTTTTTACCATTGAGGATGATGTTGGCTGTTGGTTTGTCATATATGGCCTTTATTATGTTGAGGAAAGTTCCCTTTATGCCTACTTTCTGGTGGGTTTTTATCATAAATGGGTGTTGAATTTTGTCAAAATCTTTCTCTGCATCTATTGAGATGACCATAAAGTTTTTCTCGTTCAGTTTGTTAACATGGTATATCACATTGATTGATTTGTGTATGTTGAAGAATCCTTGCATTCCTCGAATAAACCCCACTTGATCATGGTGCATGATCCTTTTAGGGTGCTGTTGGATTCTGTTTGCTAGTATTTTCTTGACAATTTTTGCATATATGTTCATCAGTGATATTGGACTGTAGTTTTCTTTCTTTGTGTCGTCCTTGTCTGGTTTTGGTATCAGCATGATGGTTGTAGAATGAGTGTGGGAGTGTTTTTCCCTCTGCTATATTTTGGAAGAGTTTGAGAAGGATACGTGTTAGCTCTTTTCTAAATGTTGGATAGAATTCACCTGAAGCTATCTGGTCCTGGGTTTTGTTTGTTGGAAGATTTTTAATTACAGTTTCAATTTCAGTGCTTGTGATTGGTCTGTTCATATTTTCTATTTCTTCCTGATTCAGTCTTGGCAGGTTGTGCATTTCTAAGAATTTGCCCATTTCTTCCAGGTTGTCCATTTTATTGGTATAGAGCTGCTTGTAGTAACCTCTCATAATCTTTTGTATTTCTGCAGTGTCAGTTGTTACTTCATCTTCATTTCTAATTCTATTGATTTGAGTCTTCTCCCTTTTTTTCTTGATGAGTCTGGATAACGGTTTATCAATTTTGTTTATCTTCTCAAAGAACCAGCTTTTAGTTTTATTGATCTTTGCTATTTTTCATTCATTTCTTTTTCATTTATTTCTGATCTAATTTTTATGATTTCTTTCTTTCTGGTAACTTTGGGGTTTTTTTGTTCTTCTTTCTCTAATTGCTTTAGATGTAAGGTTAGCTTGTTTATTTGAGATGTTCCCTGTTTCTTAAAGTTGGATTTTATTGCCAAAAAGTTCCCTCTTAGAACTGCTTTTGCTGCATTCCATAGGTTATGGGTCATTGTGTCTCCATTTTCATTTGTTTCTAGGTATTTTTTGGTTTCCTCTTTCATTTCTTCAGTGATCACTTCGTTAAGTAGTGTATTGTTTAGCCTCCATGTGTTTGTATTTTTTACAGATATTTTCCTGTAATTGATATCTAGTCTCATGGCGTTGTGGTTGGAAAAGATACTTGATACAATTTCAGTTTTATTCAATTTACCAAGGCTTGATTTGTGACCAAAGATATGATCTATCCAGGAGAATGTTCCATGAGCACTTGACAAAAATGTGTATTCTGTTGTTTTTGGATGGAATGTCCTATAAATATCAATTAAGTCCATCTCGTTTAATGTATCACGTAAAGCTTATGTTTCCTTCTTTATTTTTATTTTGCATGATCTGTCCATTGGTGAAAGTGGTGTTTTAAAGTCCCCTGCTATGAATTTGTTCCTGTCGATTTCCCCTTTTATGGCTGTTAGTAGTTGCCTTATGTATTGAGGTGTTCCTATGTTGGGTGTATAAATATTTACAATTTTTATATCTTCTTCTTAGATTGATCCCTTGATCATTATGGAGTGTCCTTCTTTGTCTCTTGTAGTAGACTTTATTTTAAAGTCTATTTTGTCTGATATGAGAATTGCTACTCCAGCTTTCTTCTGGTTTCAATTTGCATGGAGTATCTTTTTCCATCCCCTCACTTTCAGTCTGTATGTGTCCCTATGTCTGAAGTGGGTCTCTTGTAGACAGCATATATATGGGCTTTGTTTTTGTATCCATTCAGCCAATATGTGTCTTTTGGTCGGAGCATTTAGTCCATTTACATTTAAGGTAATTATCAATATGTATGTTCCTATTCCCATTTTCTTAATTGTTTTGAGTTAGTTATTGTAGATCTTTTCCTTCTCTTGTGTTTCTTGCCTAGAGAAGTTCCTTTAGGGTTTGTTGTAAAGCTGGTTTCATGGTGCTGAACTGTCTCAGCTTTTGCTTGTCTGTAAATATTTTAATATCTCCACCAAATTTGAATGAGATCTTGGTGAATAGAATAATCTTGGTTGCAGGTTTTTCTCCTTCATCACTTTAAATATGTCCTACCAGTCCCTTGTGGCTTGCAGAGTTTCTGCTGAAAGATCAGCTGTTAACCTAATGTGGATTCACTTGTGTTTTATTTGTTTTTTTTCCCTTCTGCTTTTAATATGTGTTCTTTGTATTTAATTTTTGACAGTTTGATTAATATGTGTCTTGGCATATTTCTCCTTAGATTTATCCTGTATGGGACTCTCTGTTCTTCCTGGACTTGATTAACTATTTCCTTTCCCATATTAGGGAAGTGTTCAACTGTAATCTCTTTGAATATTTTCTCATGCCCTTTGTTTTTCTCTTCTTCTTCTGGAACCCCTATAATTCCAATGTTGGTGCATTTAATCTTGTTCCAGAGATCTCTGAGACTGTCCTCAGTTCTTTTCATTCTTTTTTCTTTATTCTGCTCTGCAGTTGTTTTTTCCACTATTTTGTCTTCCACATCAATTTTCCGTTATTCTGCCTAAGTTATTCCATTATTGATCCCATCTAGAGTATTTTTAATTTCATCTATTTTGTTGTTCATCGTTGCTTGTTTCATCTTTATTTCTTCTAGGTCCTTGTTAAATGTTTCTTGCATTTTCTGTATTCTATTTCAAGATTTTGTATCATCTTTACTAACATTATTCTGAATTGTTTTTCAGGTAGACTGCATATTTCCTCTTCATTTGTTAGGTCTGGTGGGTTTTTATCTTGCTCCTTCATCTGCGGTGTGTTTTTCTGTCTTCTCATTTTGCTTATCTTATTGTCTTTTGGTTCTCCTTTTTGCAGGCTGCTGCTTCGTAGTTCCCATTGATTTTGGTGTCTGTTCCCAGTGGCTAAGGTTTTTTCAGTGGGTTGTGTAAGATTCCTTGTGGAGAGGAGAAGTACCTGTCTTCTGGGGGATGAGGCCAGATCTTTTCTTTCTGGTGGGCATGTCCACGTCTGGTGGTATGTTTTCAGGTGTCTGTGGACTTATGATTTTAGGCAGCTTCTCTGCTAATGGGTGGTGTTGTGTTTCTGTCTTGCTAGTTGTTTGGAATAGGGTGTCCAGCACTGTAGCTTGCTGGTCGTTGAGTGAAGCTTTGTACTGATGTTGAGATGGAGATCTCTGAGAGATTTTCATTGTTTGACATTATGTGGAGTTGGGAGGTCTCTTGTGGACCAGTGTCTTGAAGTAGACTCTCCCACCTCAGAGGAACAGCACTGACTCCTGGCTGCAGCTACAAGGGGCTTTCATGCACATGGCTCAGAATAACAGAGAGAAAGAGTAGAAAGAAAGAAAGAAAGAAAAATAAATAAATAAAGAAAGAAAGAAAGAAAGAAAGAAAGAAAAAGAAAGAAAGGAAGAAAGATAGAAAGAAAGGAGGGAGAGAGGGAGGAAGGAAGGAAGGAAGGAAGGAGGGAAGGAAGGAAAGAAAGAAAGAAAGAAAGAAAGAAAGAAAGAAAGAAAGAATATAAAATAAAGCAAGATAAAATAAAATAAATTTGTTAAAATAAAAATAATTATTAAGAAAAGAAATTTTTAAAGAAATAAAAAGGGCAGATAGAACCCTAGGACAAATGGTGGAAGCAATGCTATACAGACAAAATCTCACACAGAAGCATACACATACACACTCACAAAAAGAGAAAAAGGGGAATAAAAATAAAATTTGCTCTTAAAGTCCACCTTCTCAATTTGGTATGATTCGTTGTCTATTCATGTATTCCACAGATGCAGCATACATCAAATTGATTGTGAAGCTTTAATCTGCTGCTTTGGAGCCTTCTGGGATAGCTTTACCTTTCCCTTGTTTGTTCTCACAGCCCCCAGGTCTCAGCTTTGGATTTGACTCTGCCTCTGCATGTAGGTTGCCGGAGGTCGTCTGTTCTTCGCTCAGACAGGATTGGGTTAAAGGAGCAGCTGCTTCGGGAACTCTGGCTCACTCAGGCCGGGGGGAGGGAGGGGTACGGAGTGCAGGGCAAGCCTGCAGTGGCAATGGCGGGTGTGACGCTGCACCAGCCTGAATCGTGCCATGCGTTCTCCTGGAGAGGTTGTCCCTGAACCCGGGATGCTGGCAGTGGCGGGCTGAACAGGCTCCCTGAAAGGGGGGTGTGGATAGTGGCCTGTGCTCGCACACAGGCTTCTTGGTGGTGGCAGCAGCAGCCTTAGCGTCTCGTGCCCGTCTCTGGTGTCTGCACTTTTATCCGCGGCTCGCGCCCGTGTCTGGAACTCCTTTAAGCAACGCTCTTAATCCCCTCTCCTAGTGCACCAGGAAACAAAGAGGGAAGAAAAAGTCTCTTGCCTCTTCCACAGATCCAGACTTTTCCCCGGACTCCCTCCTGGCTAGCGGTGGTGCACTAAACCCCTACAGGCTGTGTTCACGCCGCCAACCCCAGTCCTCTCCCTGTGCTCCAACCGAAGCCCAAGCCTCAGCTCCCAGCACCGCCCGCCCCAGTGGGTGAGCTGACAAGCCTCTCGGCCTGGTGAGTGCCATACGGCACCAATCCTATGTGCGGGAATCTCTCCGCTTTGCCCTCTGCAGCCCTTTTGCTGAGCTTTCCTCCATGGCACCAAAGCTTTCCCACTCCACCACATGCAGTCTCCGTCCGTGAAGGGGCTCCTAGCGTGTGGAAACCTTTCCTCCTTCACAGCTCCCTCCCACTGGTGCAGGTCCCATCCCTATCCTTTTGTCTCTGTTTATTCTTTTTTCTTTTGCCCTACCCAGGTACGTGAGGAATTTCTTGCCTTTTGGGAGGTCTGAGGTCTTCTACCAGCGTTCAGTAAGTGTTCTGTAGGAGTTGTTCCACGTGTAGATGTATTTCTGGTGCATCTGTGGGGATGAAGTTGATCTCCGCATCTTACTCTTCCGCCATCTTACCCTCCTCCCTGGAACTCCTTTAAGCAGCACTCTTAATCCCCTCTCCTCACACACCAGGAAACAAAGAGGGAAGAAAATGTCTCTTGCCTCTTAGGCAGGTCCAGACTTATTCACGGACTGCCTCCCGGCTAGCCGTGGTGCTCTAACCCCTTCAACCTCGATACATGCCGCCAGTACTTTCCCTGTGACCCGACCAAAGCCCGAGCCTCAGCTCCCAGACCTTGCCCACCCCAGCGGGTGAGAAAATTAGCCTCTTAAGTTGGTGAGTGATGGTCGTCACGTATCATCTGTGTGGGAATTTCTCCACTTTGTCCTCCGCACCCCTATTGCTGCACTCTCCTCCTTGGCTCAGAAGCTTCCCCCCTCCGCCACCCACAGTCTACACCCAGGAAGGAGCTTCCTAGTGTGTGGAAGCCTTTCCTTTTTCACAGCTCCCTCCCAGTGGTGCATGTCCCATCCCTATTCTTTTGTCTCTGTTTTTTCTTTTTTCTTTTGCCCTACCCAGATACCTGGGGAGTTTCTTGCCTTTTGGGAGGTCTGATGTCTTCTGCCAGCATTCAGTGGGTGTTCTACAGGAGCAGTTCCACATGTGGATGGATTTCTGATGAATCTCTGGGGAGGAAGGTGATATCCGTGTCTTACTCTTCCACCTTCTTCCTAGAGGAGCCCAAAGTCTCAAGCATTTATTGTTTGAAGACTTTTTAATGATGACCATTCTGACTGGTGTGAGATGACATCTGATTGTAGTTTTGATTTGCATTTCTCTCATGATTAATGATGTTGAGCATTCATTCATGTGTTTGTTGGCAATCAGTATATCTACTTTGGAGAAATGTCTATTTAGGTCTTCTGCCCATTTTTCGATTGAGCTGTTTGGTTTTTTTTTGATACTGACCTGCGTGAGCTGCTTGTAAATTTTGGAGATTAATCCTTTGTTAGTTGCTTCATTTGCAAATATTTTCTCCCATTCTGAGGGTTGTCTTTTCACCTTGCTTATGGTTTCCATTGCTCTGCAAAAGTTTTTAACTTTCATTAGGTCCCATTTGTTTATTTTTGTTTTTATTTCTATTTCACTAAGAGGTGGGTCAAAAAGGATCTTGCTGTGATTTATGTCATAGAGTGTTCTGCCTATGTTTTCCTCTAAGTGTTTGATAGTATCTGGCCTTACATTTAGATCTTTAATCCATTTTCCATTTATTTTTGTGTATGGCATTAGGGGGTGCTCTAATTTCATTCTTTTACATGTAGCTGTCCATTTTTCCCAGCACCACTTATTGAAGAGGCTTTCTTTTCTCCACTGTACATACTTTCCTCCTTTATCAAACATAAGGTAACCATATAAGTGTGGGTTTACCTCTGTGCTTTCTATCCTGTTCCATTGATCTGTATTTCTGTTTTTGTGCCAGTACCATACTGCCTTGTTTACTGTAGCTTTGTAGTATCCTCTAAAGTCAGGGAGCCTGATTCCTCCAGCTCCGTTTTTCTATCTCAACATTCCTTTGGCTATTTGGGGTCTTTTGTGTTTCCACACAAATTGTGAAATTTTTTTTCTAGTTCTGCAAAAAATGCCAGCGGTAGTTTGTTAGGGATTGCATTGAATCGGTAGATTGATTTGGGTAGTAGATTCATTTACACAATGTTAATTCTTCCATTCCAAGAACATGGTCTATCTCTCCATCTCTTTGTATCATCTTCAATTTCTTTCATTGGTGTCTTACAATTTTCTTGTATACAGGTCTTTTGTCTCCTTATGTAGGTTTATTCCTACAGATTTTATTTTTTCTGTTGCAATGGTAAATGGGAGTGTTTCCTTAATTTCACTTTCAGATTTTTCATTGTTAGTGTATAGGAATGCCAGAGATTTCTGTGCGTTAATTTTGTATCCTGATACTTTACCAAATTCATTGATTAGCTCTAGTAGTTTTCTGGTAGCATCTTTAGGATTCTCTATGTATAGTATCATGTCATCTGCAAACAGTGACAGCTTTACTTCTTCTTTTCCAATGTACATTCCTTTTATTTCTTTTTGTTCTCTGATTGCTGTGACTAAAAGTTCCAAAAGTATGTTAAATAGTGTTGAGAGTGGGCAAACTTGTCTTGTTCCTGATTGTAGGGGAAATGGTTTCAGTTTTTCACCATTGAGGATGGTGTTGGCTGTGGGTTTGTCATATATGGCCTTTATTATGTTGAGGAAAGTTCTCTCTATGCGTACTCTCTGGAGGGTTTTTATCATACATCGGTGTTGAATTTTCTCAAAAGCTTTCTCTGCATCTACTGAGATGATCATATGGTTTTTACCCATTAATTTGTTAATATGGTGTATCACGTTGATTGATTTGCATATATTGAAGAATCCTTGTATTCCTGGGATAAACCCCATTTGATCATGGTGTATAATCCTTTTAATATGCTGTTGGATTCTGTTTGCTAGTATTTTGTTGACGATTTTTGCATCTATGTTCATCAGTGATATCGGCCTGTGGTTTTCCTTCTTTTGTGACATCCTTGCCTGGTTTTTGTGTCAGGGTGATGTTGGCCTCGTAGAATGAGTTTGGCAGTGTTCCCCCCTCTGCTCTATTTTGGAAGAGTTTGAGATGGATATGTGTTAGCTCTTCTCTAAACGTTTGACAGAATTCACCTGTGAAGCCATATGGTCCTGGGCTTTTGTTTGTTGGAAGATTTTTAATCACAGTTTCAATTTCAGTGCTTGTGATTGGTCTGTTCATATTTTCTATTTCTTCCTGATTCAGTCTTGGCAGCTTGCACCTTTCTAAGAATTTGTCCATTTCTTCCATGTTGTTCATTTTATTGGCATAGAGTTGCTTGTAGTAATCTCTCATGATCTTTTGTATTTCTGTAGTGTCAGTTGTTACTTCTCCTTTTTCATTCCTAATTCCATTGAGTTGAGTCTTCTCTTTTTTTTCATTGATGAGTCTGTTTTATCAATTTTGTTTATCTTCTCAAAGAACCAGCTTTTAGTTTTATTGATCTTTGCTATCATTTCTTTCATTTCTTTTTCATTTATTTTGGATCTGTTCTTTATGATTTCTTTCCTTCTGCTAACATTGGGGAAATTTTGTTCTTCTTTCTCCTATTGCTTTATGTGTAAGGTTAAGTTGTTTATTTGAGATGTTTCCTGTTTCTTTATGTAGGATTTTATTGCTATAAACTTCCCTCTGAGAGCTGCTTTTGTTGCATCCCATAGGCTTTGGGTTGTCATGTTTTCATTGTCATTTGTTTATAGGTATTTTTTTGATTTCCTCTTTGATTTCTTCAGTGATCTCTTGGTTTTTAAGTCATTTATTTTTTAGCCTCCATATATTTTTTTTTATTGCAGACTTTTCCTGGTAATTGATATCTAATCTCATAGTGTTGTTATTGGAAAAGATACTTGATATGATTTCAATTTTCTAAAATTTACCAAGGCTTGATTTGTGACCCCGGATATGATATATCCTGGAGAATGCTCCATGAGCAGCTGAGAAGAAAGTTTATTCTCTTGCTTTTTGATGGAATGTCCTATAAATATCAATTAAGTCCATCTAGTTTAATGTATCATTTAAAGCTTGTGTTTCCTTATTTATTTTCATTTTGGATGATCTGTCCATTGCTGAAAGTGGGTTTTTAAAGTACTCTACTATGATTGTTTTACTGTCAAGTTCTCCTTTTATGGCTGTTAGTATTTGCCTTATGTATTGAGGTGCTTCTATGTTGGGTGCATAAATATTTACAATTGTTATATCTTCTTGGATTGATCCCTTGATCACTATGGAGTTTCCTTCTTTGTCTCTTGTAATAGAGTTTGATTTAAAGTCTATTTTGTCAGATATGAGAATTGCCACTCCAGCTTTCTTTTGCTTTCCAGTTGCATGGAATATCTTTTTACACCCCCTCATTTTCAGTCTGTATGTGTCCCGAGTGTGAAGTGGGTCTCTTGTAGACAGCTTATATATGGGTCTTGTTTTTCTATCCAATCAGCCAGTCTATTTCTTTTGGTTGGATCATTTAATCCATTTACATTTAAGGTAATTATTGATATGTATATTTCTATTATCATTTTCTTAATTGTTTTGGGTTTGTTATTGTAGATGTTTTCCTTCTCTTGTGTTTCCTGCCTACAGAAGTTCCTTTAGCATTTGTTGTAAAGCTCGTTTGGTGGTGCTAAATTCTCTTAGCTTTCGCTTGCCTTTAAAGGTTTTAATTTCTCCATCAAATCTGAATGCGATCCTTGCTGGGTAGAGTAACTGTGTTTGTAGGTTTTTGCCTTTCATCTCTTTAAATATGTCCTGTTACTCCCTTCAGAGTTTCTGCTGAAAGATCAGCTGTTAACCTTATGGAGATTCCCTTGTGTGTTTGTTGTTTTCCCATGCTGCATTTAATATTTTTTCTTTGTATTTATTTTTTGATAATTTGATTAATATGTGTCTTTGCGTGTTTTTCCTTGGATTGATTCTGTATGGGACTCTCTGCTTCCTGGACTTGATTAATTATTTTCTTTCCTATATTAGGGAAGTTTTCAACTATAATCTCTTCAAATATTTTCTCAGTCCCTTTCTTTTTCTCTTATTCTTCTGGGACCCCTATAATTCAAATTTTGCTGTGTTTATTGTTGTTCCAGAGGTCTCTGAGACTGTCCTCAGTTCTTTTAATTCTTTTTTCTTTATTCTGCTCTGCAGTAGTTATTTCCACTCTTTTATCTTCCAGGTCACTTATCCATTCTTCTGCCTCAGTTATTCTGCTATTGATCCCATCTAGAGAATTTTTAATTTCATTTATTGTGCTGTTCATCACAGTTTGTTTGCTCTTTAGTTCTTCTAGGTCCTTGTTAACTGCTTCTTGCATTTTGTCCATTCTATTTCCAAGATTTTAGATCATCTTTCCTATGATTTTTCTGAATTCTTTTTCAGGTTGACTTCCTATTTCCTCTTCATTTGTTAGGTCTAGTGGGTGTTTACCTTGCCACTTCAACTGTGTATTTCTCTGTGTTCTAATTTTGCTTAACCTACTGTGATTGGGGTGTCCTTTTCGCAGGCTGCAGTTTCGTAGTTCCCATTGTTTTTGGTGTCTGCCCCCAGTGGCTAAGGTTGGTTCAGTGGGTTGTGTAGGCTCCCTAGTGGAGGGGACTATTGCCTGTGTTCTGGTGGATGAGGCTGGATTTTGTCTTTCTGCTGGGCAGGTCCATGTCTGGTGGTTTGTTTTGTGGTGTCTGTGTCCTTATTATGATTTTAGGCAGCCTCTCTGTTAATGGGTGGGGTTGTTTCTGTCTTGCTAGATGTTTGGCATAGGGTGTCCCGCACTTTAGCTTGCTGGTCGTTGAGTGGAGCTGGGTCTTGGTGTTGAGATGGAGATCTCTGGGAGGTTTTGGCCTTTTGATATAACATGGAGCTGAGAGGTCTCTTGTGGACCAATGTCCTGAACTTGGGTCTCCCACTTCAGAGGCACAGCCTTGACTCCTGGCTGGAGCACCAAGAGCCTGTCATCTGTGTGGCTCAAAATAAAAGGGAGAAAAGAAAGAAAGAAGAAGTTAAAATAATATAAAATAATTAAAATAAAAAATAATTATCAAAAAAATTTTAAGTAATTAAAATAAAGAAAAAGAATGAAAGAAGAGAGCAACCAAACTAGAAAACAAATCCACCAATGATAACAAGCTCTAAAAACTATACTAAAAAAAACAAAAAGGACAGACAGAACCCTAGGACAAATGGTAAAACCAAAGCTATATGGAAAAAATCACATACAGAAGCATACACATAAACACTCACAAAAAGAGAAAAAGGGAAAAAAAAATATATATAGTTGCTCCCAATGTCCACCTCCTCCATTTGAGATGATTCATTGTCTATTCAAGTATTCCACTGATGCAGGGTACATCAAGCTGATTGCGGAGATGTAATCCACTGCTCCTGAGGCTGCTGTGAGAAATTTCCCTTTCTCTTATTTTTTCGCACATCTCCTGGGGTTCAGCTTTAGATTTGGCCCTGCCTCTGTGTGTAGATCGCCTGAGGGCCTCTGTTCTTCACTCAGACAGGACGGGGTTAAAGGAGCAGCTGATTCGGGGGCTCTGTCTCACTCAGGCAGTGGGGAGGGAGAGGTACAGAATGCGGCGTGAGCCTGCAGCAGCAGAGCCCAGCATAACGTTGCAACATCCTGAGGCGTGCTGTGTGTTCTCCTGGGGAACTAGTCCCTGGATCATGGGACCTTGGCAGTGGCAGGCTGTACAGGTTTCTGGTAGGGGAGGTGTGGATAGTGACCTGTGCTTGCACACAGCCTTTTTCATGACTGCAGCAGCAGCCTTAGAGTCTCATACTCGTCTCTGTGGTCCCTGCTGATAGCAACATCTTGCGCCGGTCTCTGGAGCTCCTTTAAGCAGCACTTTTAATCCCCTCTCCTTGCGCACCAGGAAACAAAGAGGGAAGAAAAAGTCTCTTGCCTCTTCCGCAGGTCCAGAATTGTTCCTGGACTCCCTCCCAGCTAGCTATGGCGCACTAGCTCCCTTCAGGCTGTGTTCATGCAGCCAACCCCAATCCTCTTCCTGGCATCCGACCTCCGAAGCCAGAGCCTCAGCTCCCAGCCCCCACTCTTCCGGTGGGTGAGCAGACAAACTTCTCTGGCTGGTGAGTGCTGGTCAGCCCCAATTTTCTCTTCGGGAATCTCTCCGCTTTGCCCTCCACGTCCCTGTTGCACTCTCCTCCGTGGCTCCGAAGCTTCCTCCCTCCGTCACCCGCAGCCTCCGCCCGTGATGGGCCTTCCAAGTATGTGGAAACATTTCCTCCTTCACAGCTCCCTCTCAGTGGTGCAGGTCCCGTCCTTATTCTTTTGTCTCTGCTTTTTTCTTTTTTCTTTTGCCCTACCCAGTTATGTGGGGGAATTTCTTGCCTTTTGGGAGGTCTGTGGTCTTTTGCCAGCCTTGAGTAGGTGTCCTCTAGGAGTTGTTCCACATGTAGATGTATTTCTGCTGTATTTGTGGGGAGGAAGGTTTTCTCCACATCTTACTCTTCCACCATCTTGAAGCTCCTCTCCAATGATGACTATATTTAATGTTGCTAAATGGTATACTTGTAAGTAGTTCTCATCACAAGGGAAAAGAAAATTATTTACTTTCTTTTGGTATCTATATGTGATAATCCATGTTAGCTAAACTTATTATGGTAATGATTTCACAATAAATGTGAGGCAAGTCATTATGTTGTACACCTTAAACTTATACAGTGCTTTATGTCAATTATATCTCAATAAAACTGAATAAAAGAAACACTATTGATTTCTGCATGTTGATTTTGTATCCTGTAGCTTTACTGAACTTATTCATTGGATCTTAGGTCATTTAATGGTGTCTTTAGGATTTTTTATAAAGTCATGTCATCTGCAAATAGAGCCAATTTTACTCCTTTTTTTTCCACTTGTGATGCCATTTTTTTTCTTTGCCTGATTGCTCTGGCTAGGACTTTCAGCACTATGTTGGAGAAGTAAGAATAGGTACCCTTGTCTTGTTCCTGATCTTAGAAGAAAACTTTCAAATTTTCACCATGGAGTATGACGTTTGCTGTGGGCTTGTCCAATAAGGTCTTTATTATTTTGAGATGTGTTCCTTGTATACCTAATTTGTTGAGAGTTTTTATCATTGAGTGGATGCTGAATTTTGTTTAATGTGTTTTCTGCATCTATTAAGATGATTTATTGATTTGCTTATGTTGAACCAACCTTGCATCCCAAGAATGAATCTTGCTAGATTACGGTGTATGATTCTTTTAATGTGCTGTTGAATTTGGTCTGCTAGTATTTTATTGAGAAATTTTGCATCCATGTTAATCAGAGATATTAGCCTGTAGTTTTCTCTTAGTGTCCTTCTCTGGCTTTGGTATCAGTATGCTGGACTGATGGAATGAATTTGGGAATATTCCCTCCTTTTTGATTTTTGGAAAATGTTTGAGAAGAATTGGTGTTATTTAGATTTTTGGTGCAATTTAACAGTGAAGCCATCTGGTCCAGGGCTTTTATGTGTTGGGAGATTTTTGATTACTGATTCAATCTTGTTACTCATTACTGGTCTGCTCAGATTTTCTGTTTCTTCCTGATTCATTCTTGAGAGGGTGTATGTTTCTAAGAATTTATCCATTTCTTCTAGGCTGTCCTGTTTGTTGGCATGTGGTTGTCCATAGTAGCTTCTTATAATCCTTTGTATTTCTGTGCTGCTATTTGTAATGACTACACTCTCATTAATAATTTTGTTGATTTGGGTCCTCTCTTTTATTCTTGGTTAGTTTAGCTAAAGGTTTGTAACTTTTATTTGCCTTTTAGAAAAGCAAATCTTAGTTTTTTAATCTTTTCTACTGTTTTCTTGTATACTAGTTCATATATTTCTGCTCTCGTCATTATTATGTCCTTCCTTCTGCTAAATTTGGTCTCAGTTTGTTCTTTTTCTAGTTGTTTGAGGTTAAAGTTAGGTTGTTTATTTGAGATCTTTCTAGTTTCTTGTTGTATTCATTTATAGCTGTAAACTTCCCTCTCAGAACTACTTTTGCTGAAATCCTAAGATTGGTTTGTTATGTGTCCATTTTTTTCTCTCAAGATACATTTTTAATTTTCCTTTTAATTTATTCTTTGATCCATTTTTTAGTAAGGGGAATGTTGTTTTATTCCATGTATTTATGAATTTTTCAGTTTTCCTCCTGCTATTGATTTCCAGTTTCATACCATTGTGGTAAGAGAAGACACTTGGTATGATTTCAATCTTCTTGAATTTGCTGACTTGTGTCCAAACACATAATCTAACCTAGAAAAAAAAATCCATGTGCACTTTGGAGGAATGTGGATTCTGCTGTTGTCTGATAGAATTATCTGTTTATGTCTGTTAAGTCCATTTAGACTATAGTGTTCTTCAAATCCACTCTTTACTTACTGATTCTCTATCTGGATAATCTATCCATTGTTGAGAGTAGGGTATCAAAGTCACCAACTATTATTTTACTGCTATTTATTTATCCTTGTATTTCCTTTATATAATTTGCTGCTCTGATGTTGGGTTCATAAATATTTATAATTATACCTTCTCGATCGATTGATCCCTTTATCATTATATAATTATCCTATTTGTCTCTTTTTAACATTTTTATCTTAATGTCTATTTTGTCTGATGTAATATAGCCTTGATTTTTTTTATTTTCCATTTGCTTGAAATATTTTTCCACCCCTTCATTCTCACTGTCTGTGTGTCTTTAAAGCTCTTGTATGTAGTATGTCTCTTGTATGTAGTATGTTATTGGATGTTGTTTTTATTATCCATTTAGTCATCGTATGTCTTAGGATTTGCGTTCTTATCCTGCTATCTTCTTTTACGATTTGATGATTCTTTGTATCAGTATGCATTGGCTTCTTTATATGATCTTTTGTGTTAACTACTACAGGTTTTTTTCCTTGTGGTCATCATGAGGCTTACATAAAATATCTTAAAAATTATAACACCCTATTTAAGCTGATAACAACTTAACTCCAAAAGCATTCTTAAATTTTACACTTCACTTCCCCCCTTATATTTTAGGTTATTAATGTTACAATTTGCATATTTTTATATTGTGTATCTAATAACAGATTATTTTAGTTATGATTATTTTAATACATTTTCAAACTTATAAACTAGAGTTGAAAGTGAGTTATGCAGCATCATTACCACATTACAGAATCTGTCTTTGACTATTATTTGTTGTTACCAGTGAGTTTTACACTACCTTCATATGTTTCTAAAATGTTAATGTTAATTAGTGTCCATTTATTTCCACTTGAACAATGCCCTTTAACATTTCTTGTAAGGCGGTTAAAGTGGTGATGAACTCCCTCTACTTTCGTTTGTTTGAGAAAGTTTTTATCTCTCCTTCATTTCTTAAGGACAGCTTTGTCAGGTGTAATCTTGGTTGGCAGTTTTTTTCTTTCAATATTTTGAATATATCATCTCATTATCACCTGGTCTGAAAAGTTTCTCTTGAGAAATGTGCTGACTGTCTTATGGGAGTCACCTTGTATATGCCAGGTTGCTTTTCTCTTACTGCTTTCAAATCTCTTCCTTTTTTCTTTGACTTTTGATGATTTAATTATAATGTCTCTCAATTTATCCCTATCAGGTTGAACCTATTTGGGGTCTTTAGGTCTCATGGATCTGGATGTCCATTTCTTTTCCCAGATTTGGCAACTTTTCAGCCATTACTGCTTTAAATATATTTTCTGTCCTTTTTTCTTTCCTTCCCTTACTGGGATTCCCATAAGGAAGACATTGCTTTATTTATGGTGTTCCATAAGTTCTACAGGCTTTCACTTTTTTTTTCCTTTTTGCTCCTCTGACAGGGTAATTTCAAATGCCCTGTCTTCTAGATCACTGATTATTTCTTCTGCATCAAGTCTACTGTTGAAGCTCTCTATTTAATTCTTCAGTTTAATCATTTTATTCTTCACCTCCAGCATTTCTGGGGTTTTTATGGTTTCTATTTTTTGTTGAACCTGTCTTTTTGTTCATACATTATTTTCCTAATTATGTTTAGTTGTCTGTCTGTATGTTTTTGTAGTTCACTAAATTTCTTTAAGAAGATTATTCTGAGTTCTTTATCTGACAGTTCATAGCTCTCCATTTCTTTAGGATCAGTAATTGGATCTTTATTAGAGTCCATTTGTAGTGCCATATTTACCTGATTTTCCATGATCCTTTATTCCTTACGTTGGTATCTGTGTATTAGAGTAAGTGGTGTCCTCTTCCTGACTTTACCAGTTTGTTTTGGCAGAGAACCCTTCACCAGTCAGCTCATGTTTTGGTTCTGGTTGTGTGAGCTGATATCTGGCAGGTGGGGCTTGCTATCTGTGTCCATCTCTGGGAGAGGTTACCGCTCAAGCTCGAGGTCAGAGGGAGTGCCTCTTGCTGAAAACAGTTGAACAGGACTGCAGGCTTTGTTCCATGTCCAAGTAAAGCTATAATATGGGCTCCATGGCTTCCTGGATTCTCTGATCTGGCTTTCTAGATGGTCTAGACAGGATACTATATTCAGTAGTTGATGGGACTCTGAATTAGCTCTCCTGTTCAGGCAGGGCAGCAGAATGGGTACCAAGGTCAGCAAGCCTTGCTTGGGGACCCAAGTCAAGTAAGACTACACACTGAATTCCATGGCCAGATGGGCCCACCTGCTTTCATCTGTTGTTGGGGAGAGCCTTCAACTTGAATCTCTGCTCAAGTTCCACCCTAAGTAGGGTTGAGGGATGGATAGGTTAACCAACTTAATATATACTCATTAGATTTCCTATTTGAGCAGGCTGAAAGGTATATCTAGCATTTGGTGAGGCTACAAATTAGTTTCTCTGCCCAGGTGTAGCCACAATACAGGCCCCAAGGTTAGTAAGCCTCTTGTTTGGAGACCAAATTAAGCAGAACTATGCACCAAATTCCCTGGACTGGTGGACCATTGCCTTGACTTTGCAGATGGGGAGGGATGCCTGCTGGGCTTGTCACTCAAGTGCCAGTGTAATCAGGGTTGCAGAATGAACTGCATAGACTCCTGGGAGCTCTGGTTAGGTTTCCTGGTCAGGCAGGGCTCATGGCTATATTCAGGAGTGAACAGGGCTATGAACTATTCTACCTTCCCATGTAGGCCTGTAGAACAGTCTCCAAGGCTGACAACTTTCTTGCTTGGGGACAAAATTAGGCAAAACTGTGCACCAAGCTTCCTCACCAGACAGAGTCACTGGATTTACTCTGCATATGGGAAGAACAGCTAGTCATGCTGTCCACTTGAATGCTATTGGGTTAAGCAGACTTCTAGTGCTCTAACCAGGCTTTCTGGTCAGGTGGGGCTGGGAGCTTCATTCAGCAGCAGGAAGGACTATGAGTTAGCTTCTCTGTCCCATAGGGCAGCAGAACAGACTCCAAGTCCAGAAAGGTTTGTTGTTTGGGGGCCCTTGTCAAGTTCTCTGCTAAGACTACGCCACAATCTTGGCTCTGCAGATGAATAATTCTGCAGGTTGGGATTTCCACTTGGATGCTGCTGTGAGTAGGAACTCAGTCTTCAAATATCCAAGTGTTGGTTGATGTAAGCCCTGTCTCCATCTCTATCTGACCCTAGTGGTCAAGCCCCACAGATTCTCTGGTGATCTTATGAGGCAAGACCTGAGTGGACCTCCTGAGAAGTAACCCACAATACTGGGCAGCTGAATGTCCACCTTGGGCTCTCTTTTTCCCACTGGAGAAACAATAGGCTTATGGCAGCTCTCTCAGTGCAATGCAGTGACAGCCAAAGCTGAGTCAACTCAAATGAACCTAATCTGTCAGGGCTATAAATTCCATTAGACTAGACTATCTAATGTTCTATGTATATAGATAGGGATACTGAAACCTAGAACTCAAGGATAAAATTTAGTAGTGATACCAGGATTAAGGCTTAGACATTCATACTCTTATTTCAGTTCTCTTTCTAGTATTCCTGGCCCAGAGAAGGTGCCTGGGAAATGTTCATTAAAGGAATGGATAAATAGATTAATGTTACACCTAAACTGAAACAAGTGTTTCTGACAATGCTTTGGAAATGGAGAGAAATGCTTAGAGCAGGGTTACTGATATCAGACCAGAAGCTCCTAGAAGACAAGAACAAGGTTTCCTGGTCTCTTACTATATACATATTTTATTTCACTATGGCCCAGTAAGAACCATCAGAAACCTAGAAAAATGCCTGATGAGGACAATGAGTGATTCTTATCTCAAACAAGCCCTCTGTCTCTATCTCTCTGCCTCTCGTTCTCTCTCTCTCATACATACAAACACACAATTCCTCTTTTGCCAGGAAGAAGGATATCCTGAAAAGAAGCTATCACATTGTGGCATAAAAAATAGCACTGGAGCTGGACTCAGAGAAATCTAAGTTTGGATTCAAGTTCTGCCAGTTACAAGCTGTATGATAGACAAATCTCTTAACCTCTCCAAGCTTGTTTCCTAATCTGTTCAATGGGAATTTAAAAAACCTTCCTCACAGTGTTGGGAAGATTAGATGAGATGATTTAATAAAAAGTTGAGGGCTTCCCTGGTGGCGCAGTGGTTGAGAATCTGCCTGCCAATGCAGACGACACAGGTTCGAGCCCTGGTCTGGGAAGATCCCACATGCCATGGAGCAACTGGGCCCGTGAGCCACAATTACTGAGCCTGCGCGTCTGGAGCCTGTGCTCCGCAACAGAGGCCGCGATAGTGAGAGGCCTGCGCACCGCGATGAAGAGTGACCCCCACTTGCCACAACTAGAGAAAGCCCATGCACAGAAATGAAGACCCAACACAGCCATAAATAAATAAATAAATAAATATATTGTGTATTATTAAAAAAAAAAAAAGTTGATTATATTAGAGTTAAGGTTGTGTTGAGTTCCTATAATGAAAATTAAACTAAAATGACTTAAATAAATAAGGACTTTGTGTCACCAATGAAAATCTAGAAGTGGATCACAGAGGAGTGGGACAATGGTTCCACAAAGTCATTAAGGATCAGATTCTTGTGCTTTTGGCTCCACCATACCAAGCATATATCTTTCTACCTTGTGCTCTCAAATTATCACATTCTAACCATGCAAAGGAGAAGGACAAAAGTACATGCCAGCTGAGTCTATCTATTCTCATCAGGGAAAATAATCTTTCCTAGAATCCTCAACCAGGGATCTTTTCTTTGCATTTCATTGCCCACAACTGCATCACATGGCAATTACTAGCTGCAGTGAGTCTGTGGAGGAGAGAATTTTATTTGAGTGCATTGTTGACCCAACTTAAATCATAATTCTATAAGGAAGAAGGGAAGAATGGATAAAGGGTGGGCAAATTGCAGAGTTTGTTACAATGGTGTATCTGAAAGGTTTTTTTGTTTTTACATCTTTATTGGAGTATAATTGCTTTACAATTGTGTGTCAGTTTCTGATTTATAACAAAGTGAATCAGTTATACATATACATATGTTCCCATATCTTTCCCTCTTGCGTCTCCCTCACTACCACCCTCCCTATCCCCGCCCACCAGGCGGTCACAAAGCATTGAGGTGATCTCCCTGTGCTATGCAGCTGCTTCCCACTATCTATCTACCTTACCTTTGGTAGAGTATATATGTTCATGCCTCTCTCTCGCTTTGTCACAGCGTACCCTTCCCCCTCCCCATATCCTCAAGTCCATTCTCTAGTAGGTCTGTGTCTTTATTCCTGTCTTACCCCTAGATTCTTCATGATATTTTCTTTTCTTAGATGCCATATATATGTGTTAGCATACGGTATTTGCCTTTCTCTTTCTGACTTACTTCACTCTGTATGACAGAGTCTAGTTCAATCCACTTCATTGCAAATAGCTCAATTTCATTTCTTTTTATGGCTGAGTAATACTCCACTGTATATATGTGCCATATCTTCTTTATCCATTCATCCAATGATGGACACTTAGGTTGTTTCCACCTCTGGGCTGTTGTAAATAGAGCTGCAATGAACATTTTGTTACATGACTCTTTTTGAATTATGGTTTTCTCAGGGTATATGTCCAGTAGTGGGATTGCTGGGTCATATGGTAGTTCTATATGTAGTTTTTAAAGGAACCTCCATACTGTTCTCCATAGTGGTTGTACCAATTCACATTCCTACCAACAGTGCAAGACTGTTCCCTTTTCTCCACACCCTCTCCAGCATTTATTGTTTCTAGATTTGATGATGGCCATTCTGACCGGTGTGAGATGATATCTCATTGTAGTTTTGAATTGCATTTCTCTAATGATTAATGACGTTGATCATTCTTTCATGTGTTTGTTGGCAGTCTGTTATCTTCTTTGGAGAAATTTCTATTTAGGTCTCTGCCCGATTTTGGGTTGGGTTGTTTGGTTTTTTGTTATTGAGCTGCATGAGCTGCTTATCACTGATGAACATAGATGCAAAAATCCTCAACAAAATACTAGAAAAAAGAATCCAACAGCCCATTAAAAGGATCATACACAATGGTCAAGTGGGGTTTATTCCAGGAATGCAGGGATTCTTCAATATACGTAAATCAATCAATGTGATAAACCATATTAACAAATTGAAGGAGAAAAACTGTATGATCATCTCAATAGATGCAGAGAAAGCTTTTGACAAAATTCAACACCCATTTATGATAAAAACTCTGCAGAAAGTAGGCATAGAGGGAACTTTCCTCAACATAATAAAGGCCATATATGACAAACCCACAGCCAGCATCATCCTCAATGGTGAAAAACTGAAAGCATTTCCACTAAGATCAGGAACAAGACAAGGTTGTCCACTCTCACCACTCTTATTCAACATAGTTTTGGAAGCTTTAGCCACAGCAATCAGAGAAGAAAAGGAAATAAAAGGAATCCAAATCAGAAAAGAAGAAGTAAAGCTGTCACTATTTGCAGAAGACATGATACTATACATAGAGAATTCTAAAGATGCTACCAGAAAACTACTAGAGCTAATCAATGAATTTGGTAAAGTAGCAGGATACAAAATTAATGCACAGAAATCTCTGGCATTCCTATACACTAACGATGAAAAATCTAAACGTGAAATCAAGAAAACACTCCCATTTACCACTGCAACAAAAAGAATAAAATGCCTAGGAATAAGCCTACCTAAGGAGACAAAAGACCTGTATGCAGAAAATTATAAGACACTGATGAAAGAAATTAAAGATGATACAAACAGATGGAGAGATATACCATGTTTTTGGATTGGAAGAATCAACATTGTGAAAATGACTCTACTACCCAAAGCAATCTACAGATTCAATGCAATCCCTATCAAACTACCACTGACAATTTTCAAAGAACTAGAACAAAAAATTTCACAATTTGTATGGAAACACAAAAGACCCCGAATAGCAAAAGCAATCTTGAGAATGAAAACCAAAGCTGGAAGAATCAGGCTTCCTGACTTCAGACTATACTGCAAAGCTACAATAATCAAGACAGTATGGTACTGGGACAAAAACAGAAAGATTGATCAATGGAACCGGATAGAAAGCCCAGAGATAAACCCACGCACATATGGTCACCTTATCTTTGATAAAAGAGGCAAGAATATACAGTGGAGAAAAGAGAGCCTCTTCAGTAAGTGGTGCTGGGAAAACTGGAGAGCTACATGTAAAAGAATGAAATTAGAATACCCCCTAACTCCTAACACAAAAATAAACTCAAAATGGTTTAAAGACCTAAATGTAAGGCCTGGTACTATTAAACTCTTAGAGGAAAAAATAGTCAGGACACTCTCTGACATAAATCACAGCAAGATCCTTTTTGACCCACCTCCTAGAGAAATGGAAATAAAAACAAAAATAAACAAATAGGACCTAATGAAGCTTAAAAGCTGTTGCACAGCAAAGGAAACCATAAACAAGAGAAAAATACAACCCTCAGAATGGGAGAAAGTATTTGCAAATGAGGCAACTGACAAAGGATTAATCTCCAAAATTTACAAGCAGCTCATGCAGCTCAATATCAAAAAAACAAACAACCCAATCCAAAAATGGAAGAAGACCTAAATAGACATTTCTCCAAAGAACACATACAGATGGCCAAGAAGCACATGCGAACATCACTAATTATTCGAGAAATGAAAATCAAAACTACAGTGAGGTATCACCTCACACCAGTTAGAATGGACATCATCAGAAAATCTACAAACAACAAATGCTGGAGAGGGTGCAGAGAAAAGGGAACCCTCTTGCACTGTTGGTGGGAATGTAAATTGATACAGCCACTATGGAGAACAGTATGGATGTTCCTGAGAAAGCTAAAAATAGAACTACCATATAACACAGCAATCCCACTACTGGGCATATACCCTGAGAAAAGCATAATTCAAAAAGGGTCATGTGCCACAATGTTCTTTGAAGCTCTACTTACAATAGCCAGGACATGGAAGCAACCTAAGTGTCCATCAACAGATGAATGGATAAAGACAACATGGCACATATATAAAATGGAATATTACTCAGCCATAAAAAGAAATGAAATTGAGTTATTTGTAGTGAGGTGGATGGACGTAGAGTCTGTCATACAGAGTCAAGTAAGTCAGAAAGAGAAAAACAAATACCATATGCTAACACGTATATATGGAATCTAAAAAAAAAAAAGGGTTATGAAGAACCTAGGGGCAAGACGGGAATAAAAACACAGACCTACTAGAGAATGGACTTGAGGATTTGGGGAAACTGGGACAAAGTGAGAAAGTGACATGGACATATATACACTACCAAATATAACATAGATAGCTAGTGGGAAGCAGCTGTGTAACACAGGGAGATCAACACGGTGCTTTGTGACCACCTAGAGGGGTGAGATAGGGATGGTGGGAGGGAGGGAGACACAAGAGGGAAGAGATATGGGGATATATGTATATGTATCACTAATTCACTTTGTTATAAAGCAGAAACTAACACACCATTGTAAAGCAATTATACTCCAATAAAGATGTTAAAGAAAAAAAAATGATATGAGATGTGACTTGAGCCATGAGGGAACACGTCCACCTCATTCTGCCTGTTTCAGGCACCTTAAAATCAAAGAAAGGTGAATATAGTAGTTTTTCCTGTGTTGGATAGCTGGTTGATTAACAGAAGTCTGTTTTAGAAGTCTGTGTGACTAACAGGTTTACTGATAGGCTAGCCAGCTGGAACTAACTAAATTTCTGATTGGATGACTTACAAACTGACAGAATGAGTAGCAAACTGACAGTTGATAGGATGACTTGCTGACATTCTGACTAATTGAATAATCTTCTGGATGATTTACTATTGGTCTATTAGACAAGCTTTCTGCCTGTCTTTCTCAGCTGCCTGGCAGGTTGATTGTTTTGTTACTATTTCCTATTCTATATATGACTGATAGGCTAATCTGATGGACTGTGTTCAGATATACAGATTCATTGACATACAAGTTTGGTGACTATCTGACTGTCTGACTCTTTGACTGTCTGACCTACTGGCTGGTTGTCATACTAGCTGACAGACTGCGTAACTTTCTTTCCAACTGATGGATCTTCAGGCTGACTTACAGGCTAGTCCACTGGGTTTGGAAATGGGTGACTTGCTAGCTATTATTCTGTCTGACAGACTTGTCAACAAGGTGGTCATGTGCATAGTCAAGGGTGAAAACACAGGAGTGTTAAGACATGCAATTCAAGATGCTATCCCATGCAGAAGAAAGAGGAAGGCCACTTGGTGATAAGAAAAAAGATAGGACACTTGACAAAGGGGTTAATACATTTCTCCTGACAGCTCAAGGGGAAAAATGGATCTAGAAAGAATCAACCCATTAATAATGGGACATAATATTAATGTTACCTCTAAACTGCTTGAGACACAAAGCTTATTACTCAGCTTGATCGTTAACAAGGAAAATAGCAGATGATACGTGGATATTAAAGAAACAGTAAAACATCAAGCATGATCATAAAGGAGTAACTTACTGAGCCAGCAGGATGAGTATTGAGAGGGCACAAATCCGAGTCCATGGATTCAGCTCCAAGTACATAGGTACAAAGGAGCCCAGAAAGAAAAGAGACTCAAGGGCTGTACTTGTTTTCCAGTAGAAAGAAGAGGAAGGAATTATTGTCTTTTTGGTCTCTGAATAACCTAAACCGGAAGTCTCCTTTTCCCTAATGTCCTTCAATTTTATACTAAGAAATATCAACTGGTACTATACTTACTACTGTAGTCCACACATTATTCATTGAGCACTAGATGTCAATCTTGATGCCTGCCTCACCCACAGTTTCTTATAGATAGCTGGCTACACCTTCAGACCTTGGTATAGGAAGGTATGACTGTGCTCCCATGCATAGCCATAGCTATTAAACTATGGATGCAAAATTAATGAAATGTTAGCCTAGCCATAGACTTGCCTGTGACTTATGACATTGTCTATTACAAAAAGTTTTATTGGGGAAACTCTCAATTCTTCAGAAATTGAACTAAGAAATACATAGAGAAGGAGGGAGTTAGCAGTAGGACTAGAATCTAAAAGGTGATGAGGTAAAGAGCGAAAATGGCAACCATAATGCGCCAACTTTAAGCTTAAATTCTATGGAAATAGAACCATAAGTCTAGAGGCAGAGAAGAGGGTGATAAACTGGCCATAATTGAAATGTGAAATCATGGAGTAATCATGGCATAGCTGAGTTCCATTCATAGAAGACTACCAGAATGTGGAGCCATAACCTCTAGCTGCTGAAATCTGTGCAACTTTTTTGACCCATTCTATAGTTCCCTCTTTTACTGAATACCAAGTGATGTGTTTATCTTGTGCTCTTGGGAGCATGTCCCTAAAATAAATCTATCATACTTAAAGAAACAGAGAGTTTATTATAACCAAAAGAAATATAAAGTCTAGGGACTTATCTGGTGGTGCAGTGGTTAAGAATCCATGTGCCAAGGCAGGGAACACAAGTTCAATCCCTGGTCCAGGAAGATCCCAATGCTGTGGAGCAACTAAGTCCGTGCACCACAACTACGGAGTCTGCTCCCTAGAGCCTGTGAGCCACAACCACTGATCCTGAGCACTGCAACTACTGAAGCCCACACACCTAGAACTCATGCTCCACAAAAAGATAAGCCACCGCAATGAGAAGCCCACACACTGCAATGAAAAGTAACATCCACTCGCCACAACTAGAGAAAGCCTGCGTGCAAGCAAACGAAGACTCAATGCAGACAAAAAAGAAAAAATGTGCTAGAATAAATACCTTTGAAAAAGATAGAGAACTATAAAGTCTATGTATAGAAACTCCTAACCTCTCCCTCCCTTCAATCCTTTTTATCAAAGGGTTCCTTCTTCTACATTTCCATATCTTTATGAACTCTTATGTAAAATATATGAGGTCCCATTTTCTTAGATGTGTAATGTCCCAAGTCTTGGATTTCTATCAATTATTAAAATTTGTATGGAATTTTCACATTCCTTTAAAATTTTTTAGCCCATAGTCCTGAGAGGTGGACAAGGTAGTTGTTACCACCATTTTCGAGCTAAAGTAACAGGCACACAGGGAAAAAAATGATTGGTCTAAAGTCAAGCAGTACTCTAGCTAGGACTATAACTCACTTTCCTGGACTTCCAGTCCTAGATTTTTTCCTTTAGTTCTTGTTGCCTAAGGATTCATTCTTTAGATCAGAGTTCTCAAAATGGGTTGGGCCTACCTCATAGGATCCAGAAGGCAATATGGTGTGACAAGTAAAAAACTTAAAAGTTAAAAATGCTATATAGACTTTTGCTTTTGGAAAGATGGAAAAGACATAATTTTTCTTATTCTTCATATTAAATACAACTAAAAACCCTGGACATTGTATATAAAAAAATATAACAAGACTGAAATGTAGAGAGAAGAAGGCAGACTGGCAAAGGACTTTGGGACTTGAGAAATGGTGGCCAGTTCCCCAGGTTTTCTTTTGCTTATTAAGACATGGAGCTGAAGACCGACAACCCAGAAACACAAATGGCACAGTCGTAAAAACCTGCTACAACAAGCATCTGCTCTCTATAGCCAAAAGACCAGAAAAGGAGAAACCTAGCAAAACAGAAAGTTTTAAGCAATACCGCTTTACTCCAGCCAGACAACATGGAAAAAAATGATGGCCCCATACCAACCTATGTGTATTAGTAGGGATTCCCCAGAAAAACAGAACCAATAGGCCTTAAACATATATATACAAATTTATTTTAAATATTAGTGACTTGGCCCACACAACTGTGGGGTGTGGCAAGTCCAAAATTTTTAGGGCAGGTTACTATGCTGGAAATTCTGGCAAAAGTTGATGTTGTAGTCTTGAGCCCAAAAGCAATCTCAAGGCAGAATCCCTTCTTCCTCAGGGGACTGCTGTCTTTTCTTTTAAGGCCTTCTACTGATTGGATGAGGTCCATCCACATAATGGATAGTAATCTGCTTTACTCAAGCTCTACTTATTTAAACACTAATCACATCCAAAAACTACCTTTATAATCACATTTAGACTGGTGTTTGACCAAACTACTGGACATTATAGCTTAAACAAGCTGATACATAAAATTAACGATCACAGTTCACCTCTTGTCAATGTGACACCCATATACATCTCCTTAAATTATACTTAATCTCAAAAAGACAATAGCAAGGTCATACTTTTGCCTAACATAATACAAGTACTCTATATACAACTGAAAATTCACTAACTCT
>NW_006769335.1:717222-833306 GCF_000442215.2 Lipotes vexillifer
TTTCCCTAGAAGAGGAAGCAAAGTCCTTGAGTGATGTTTTCTCTTCTCAATATCCTGTAACTTAAATATTATGATGTAAAGTTAACAGTACTTATATACAGTTATGGAAAGTCAATACATCTTATGTTATATAAACAGGGGATAAAAGAGAGATGAAAACAAAGATATACATGTAAATACATGTATATGTACATACTACATACACACATACAAAAAAAATTCTTATGAATATTTCTTCCATAAAAATAAGGAAGAAATATTCATAACAATTACAGTTCTAATATCTGCAAATGGTCACATGGCTGGTATTTATAACTACCTTCTTCCTCTACCCATTCTGTATTCCATTTGCCTTCAGCAAATACCTTAGATTGTAGTGGTTCCCTACCTGGTGGCATGACCCAAACCTTCATTCCTGAAGGTTCTGGGCCATTGATAGTCTTGCCTGAATTGAGTTGTTGTAGTTTTCAATTGGCTTTAATCACAGGGCATGGCACTAAGAAACACCCTAAGGGATTTTCAGTATTCCAGACATACTCTACTTTACATCTGTTGTAGATTACTAGTCCAATTTGTCATGGTGATCAGGATCTATCATTGCAGCCAGCACAGTTATTCCCTTCCTTGACTGTTGATTCAGAGCATTGGGAACCCCAAATGGATGTGTGATAGTTTTCCAGTTCAATGGAATCATTGTTGTGTCTACTAGTAGAAGCATTCCTCCCTTTGTAACTCTTTAAGATATCTAGACCAGCAGAGCAAAAGATTACAGGGACAGGAAGCTGGTGGATCACTAGTGGTAATAATGAGTAGTGCCACTCTTATTTCTACCTTTTGATGCCTGGAATCATGAATATTGGCTTTTGGAGAAACAGTGCCATAAATTTGATGCTGATTTAGAGTTTAAACAGCCTCCTGGAGAACATTGCCCCAGCTCTACAAGGTACAGTTTCCCACTTAGCTGATGTTTTAACAGAGTCTTCAAAATGCCATTTTATCATTTATTGCTTTAGGATGGCAGGGAAAATGGTAGGACTAATAAATTCCATGAACACAGACCCATTGCCACACTTCAATTGCTGTGAAGTGCATTCCTTGAAGGAACTCACTTGATTACTGTGTGAGATGCATAGTAATCAAATTGATAAAAATTAAAGGCAAAGAAAAATTATTAAAGGCAACAAGGGAAGAGCAACAAATAACATACAAGGAAACTCTCATAAGGTTATCAGCTGACTTCTCAGCAGAAACTCTGTAGGCCAGAAGTGAGTGACATGATATATTTAAAGTCATGAAAGGGCAGAACCTAAAACCAAAAATACTCTACCCAGCAAAGCTCTTTCAGATCTGATGGAGAAATCCAAAGCTTTACAGACAAGCAAAAGCTAAGAGAATTCAGCACCAACAGACCAGCTTTGCAACAAATGCTAAAGAAATTTCTCTAGGTGGAAAAGAAAAGGTCAGAACTAGAAAAAAAAGAAAATTACAAATGGAAAAACTCACTGATAAAGGCAAACATATAGTAAAGGTAGGAAATCATGTGCACACAAATATGATATCAAAACCAGCAACTGTGAGAAAAGGAGAGAACAAGTGCAGGATACTGGAAATGCATTTGAAATTAAAAGAGCAGCAAACTAAAACAAGCTTATTTACATATAGACTGCTATACCAAAACTTCATGGCAACTGCAAACCAAAAATCTACAATAGATACACACACAAAATAGAAAAATGGATCCAAACCACTAAAGTTAGTCAGCAAATCACAAGAGAAGAGAACAAAAGAGGAAGGGAAGAAAAAAGACCTACAAAAACAAATCCAAAACAATTAACAAAATGGAAATAGGAACATACATATTGATAATTACCTTAAAAGCAAATGGACTACGTGCTCCAAGAAAAAGACATAGACTGGCTGAATGGATAAAAAACCAAGACCTATATATATGCTGTCTAAAAGAGACCCACTTCAGAACTAGAGGAACATACAGACTGAAAGTGCGGAAATGGAAAAATGTATTCCAGGCAAATGGAAATCAAAAGAAAGCTGGAGTAGCAGTACTCATATCAGACAAAATTGACTTCAAAATAAAGAGTGTTACAAGAGACAAAGAAGGATCAAGCCAAGAAGAAGATATAACAATTGTAAATATATATGCACCCACCATAGGAGCACTTCAATATATAAGGCAAATACTAACAGCCATAAAAGAAGATATCAACAGTAACAATAAAAATGGGGGACATTAACATCCCACAGTCATCAATGGACAGATCATCCAGACAGAAAATCAATAAGGAAACACAGGCCTTAATTGAGACATTAGATCAGGTGGAATTAACTGATATTTATAGAGCATTTCATCCAAAAGCAGCAGAATACACATTCTTCTCAAGTGCACATGGAACATTCTCCAGGAATGATCACATGCTGGACCAAAAAGCAAGCATCAATAAATTTAAGAAAATTGAAATCATATCAGCATCTTTCCGACCACAACGCTATGAGATTAGAAATGAATTCCAGGAAAAAAAATGTAATAACATAAACACATGGAGGCTAAACAATATGCTACTAAACAACCAATGGATCTCTGAGGAAATCAAAGAGGAAATCAAAACTACCGAAAGACAAATGAAAGTGTAAACATGACAAACCTTTGGGAGGCCGCAAAAGCCTCCCAAAAAAACTTTTGGGAGGCCACAAAAGCCTCCCCAAAGTTTATAGCAATATAATCTTACCTCAGGAAACATGAAAAAAATCTCAAATAAAAAACCTGACCTGACACCTAAAGCAACTAGAGAAAGAAGAACAAACAAAACCCAAAGTTGGTTGAAGGAAAGAAATCATAAAGATCAGAGCAGAAATAAATGAGATAGAGATGAAGCAAACAACAGAAAATCTCAATGAAACTAAAAGCTGGTTCTTTGAGAATATATACAAAACTGATAAACTTTTAGCCAAACTCATCAAGAAAAAGAAGAGGGCTTAAATCAATAAAACTAGAAATGAAAAAGGAGAAGATACAAGGGACACCACAGAAATACAAAGGATCATAAGAGATTACTACAAGCAGCGATATGCTAATAAAATGGACAACCTAGAAAGAAAATGGACAAATTTGTAAAAAGGTACAATCTCCCAGGACTGAACCAGGAAGAAATAGAAAATATGAATAGACAAATCACAAGTACTGGAGTTGAAACTGTAATTAAAAAATTCCTAACAAACAAAAGTTCAGGACCAGATGGCTTCACAGGTGAATTCTAGGAAACATTTAGAGAAGAGTTAACACCTATCCTTTTGAGACTATTCCAAAAAAATCACAGAGGAATGAATACTCCCAAACTCATTCTATGGGGCCACAATCACCCTGATACGAAAGTCAGGCAAAGATACAAAAAAAAATCATAAGTCAATATGGCTGATGAACATAGATGGAAAAATTCTCAACAAAATACTAGCAAACAAATCCAACTATACATTAAAAGGCTCATACACCACGATCGAGTGGGATTTATCCCAGGTTTTTTCAATATCCTCAAATCAATTGGTGTGATACACCACATTGACAAATTGAAGAATAAAAACCATATGATCATCTCAATAGATGCAGAAAAAGGTTTTGACAAAATTCAACACCAATTTATGATAAAAAACTCTGCAGAAAGTGGGCAAAGAGGGAACATACCTCAACATAATAAAGGCCATATAAGACAAACTTACAGCTAACATCATACTAAATGTTGAAAAGCTGAAAGCATTTCCTCTAAGATACGGAACAAGACAAGAATGTCCACTCTCACCACTTTTATTCAACAAAGTTGTGGAAGTCCTACCCATGGCTATCAGAGAACAAAAAGAAATAAAGGGAATCCAAATTAGAAAAGAAGAAGTAAAACTGTCACTGTGTGCAGATGACATGATACTATAGATAGAAAATCCTAAAGTTGTTACCAGAAAACTACTAAAGCTCATCAGTGAATTTGGTAAAGTTACAGGGTATAAAATTAATACACAGAAATCTCTTGCATTTCTATACAATAACAATGAAATATCAGAAAGAGAAATTAAAGGAACAATACCATTTAGCATCACATCAAAAAGAATAAAACACCTAGGAATAAACCTATCTAAGGAGGTCAAAGACCTGTACTCCAAAAACTACAAGATGCTGTTGAAAGAAATCAAAGATGACAGAAAGAGATGAGAGATATACCATGTTCTTGGATTGGAAGAATCAATAATGTCAAAATGACTATCTTACCCAAGGCAATCTACAGATTGAATGAAATCTCTTTCAAATTACCAAAGGTATTTTTTACAGAATTAGAACAAAAATTCTTAAAATTTGTATGGAGACACAAAAGACCCTGAATACGCAAAGCAATCTTGAGAAAGAAAAATGGAGCTGGAAGAATTAGCTGGACTTCAGACTATACTACAATGCTACAGTCATCAAAGCAGTATGGTACTTGCACAAAAATAAAAATAGAAATATAGATCAAAGGAACAGGATAGAAAGCTCAGAAGTAAACCCACACCCCTATAGCCAATCAATCTACAACAAAGGAGACAAGACTACACAACGAAGAAAAGACAGTATCTTCAATAAATGGTGCAAGAAAACTGGACAGCTACCTATAAAAAAATGAAATTAGAACATTCTTTAACACCATACACAAAAAGAAACTCAAAATGGATTAAAGACCTAAATGGAAGACTAGATACTATAAAACTCTTAGAGGAAAATATAGGCAGAACACTCTTTGACATAAATCCCAGCAATATCTTTTTGATCCATCTTATAGAGTAATGGAAATAAAAACAAAAAATAAAAAATGGGACCTAATTAAACTCAAAAACTTTTGCACAGCAAAGGAAACCATAAATAAAATGAAAAGACAACCCACAGAATGGAGAAAATATTTGCAAATGATGGGACTGACAAGTGATTAATCTTCATAATTTACAAACAGCTCATGTGGCTCAATGTCAAAAAAAGCCAAACAACTCAGTTAAAAAAAAAAAAGGCAGAATATCTAAATAGACATTTCTCCAAAGAAGACATACAGTAAGTCAAGAGGCACATGAAAAGATGTTCAACATTGCTAATTGTTAGAGAAATGCAAATCAAAACTACAATGAGATATTACCTCACACCAGTCAGAATGGCCATCTTCAAATTATCTAAAAGCAATAAATGCTGGAAAAGGCATGGAGAAAAGGAAACCTTCCTACACCGTTAGTGGCAATGTAAATTGGTACAATCACACAACCTCTATGGAGAACAGTATGGAGGTTACTTAAGAAACTAAGAATAGAGCTACCATATGATCCTGCAATCCCCCTGCTGGGCATATATCTGGAGACAAACATGGTTCGAAAGGATACATGCACCCCATAGTTCATTGCAGTGCTGTTTACAATAGCCAAGACATGGAAGTAACCTAAATGTTGCTTCGACAGATGAATGGATAAAGAAGATGTAGCACATATATACAATGGAATATTACTCAGACATTAAAATCAATGAAATAATGCCATTTGCAGGAACATGGATGGATCTGGAGATTATCATACTAAGAGAATTAAGTCATACAAAGACAAATATTATATGATATTGTTTATATGCAGAATATAATAAAAACGATACAAATGAACTTATTTATAAAACAGAAACAGACTCACAGATGTAGAAAATGAACTTATGGTTACCACAGCAGAATGGTGTGTCGTGGGGGGGATAGATTGGGAGTTTAGGATTGACATGTACACACTGTTATATTTAAAATAGATAACCAACAAGAACCTACTGTATAACACAGGGAATTCAACTCAATATTCTCTAATAACCCAAATGGGAAAAGAATTGGAAAACAATAGATACATTTATATTTATAACTGAATCACTTTGCTGTACACCTGAAACTAACACAACATTGTTAATCAATTATATTCCAATATAAAATAAAAGCTAAAAAAAGTAATACTGTGTGGAATAATGCTATGCACTCAATTATTTTTCCCCTCAGACTTAATCTGTTGAATTCCTAACACTAATATGACTGTATTTGGAGTAAGGAATTAATTAAGGTTAGATGAATTCATAAGAGTGGGGCCCTGATCAGATAGTATTAGTGTCCTTATAAGAAGAGACACTCAGAGCATTCTGCCTCCTTCTCCCACATGCACACAAAGAAGAGGTTATGTGAGCACATGGTGAGATGGTAGCTGTCTACAAGCCCAGAGAAAATTTCCCACAAGAATCCTACACTGATGGCTGTTGATCTGAGATGTCTAGCCTCCAAAATATGAGAAAATAAATTTTATGTTGTTTAATTCACCCAGTATATTATATTTTGTCATGGCATCCTAAGCTGACTAATACAAATACCAGGACAGTGGATGATTCATTCTGTATGGTAAATTGCCATGGATGGTAATTATAGCAGAAGCACTGCATGCAGAGAGGGCAAATCTGTATCCAGGGTAAGTATCTATTTGAGTAAGATAAAAGTGCTTCTCCTTCCATAGTGGAAATGCTCCAGTGTAATCAACCTGCCACCAGACTGATCGCCTCAGGGAACAGTGCCATATCAGAGACTCAGTGCTGATTTCTACTATTGGCAGATTGGGTAGTGAGCCATGGCCTTAACCAGGTCAACCTGGGTGAATAGAAGCTCATATTGCTAAGTCCATGCCTAACTTCCATCCCTGACAACATGGTCACATTGTTCATGAGCCCATTGGGCAATGAAAAGAGAGGCTGGGGAAAGAGGCTAACTGGGAGCCACAGAATGGGTCAACCTATCACTTGATTATTAAAAATTTCCTCTGCTGCTGTTACCTCGTGGTGAGCATTCACATGGTACATAAATGTTTTTTTCACCCATTCAGAAAGATCTATTGACATCCCTATTCTCCAGACATCCTGGGTACAAATTTTCCAATCATGTTCCTTCCAATTACCTGACAATACAGGCAAACCATTGACCACAGCTCATAAACTGGTATAAAGCTACATCTCCAGCCATTTCTCCTTCTAAGCAAGACAAACAACCATGTACCAGGAAATTTTTCCACTGGGAAGATTTACTTTCACCACTATCCTTCAGGGATGTCCCAGAAAGGGGTTGTAGTGCTACTGCTGATGCTGTCCACTTTTCGGTGGTGCCTGCCTATTGTACAGAAGCATCTGTAAATCAGGCCCTAGTTTACTTTTGCTCTCTGATCACAGAGAACTCTCCATAAGGCTTAGCTTCAAGCTAAGGGAAAGAAGGTAATGTAGCAGAAATGGGGACCATGGGTATTTGGGCCACTCCTCCATATAACTTATTGTGTCTTCAAGTCTTGCTTGAGCCCAATCTTATATACCACTTCCACTGATGATACATTGCTGCTGTTCACACTTAACTTTATGGTTGCATAGGTCAGAGAACAACAAGTTCACGATGGGAAGTTCATGAACTTGGGAGATAATGTTCATGATTATCTGCTGAGAATTTTGTCTTTGATCTGAGATCCTAAGGTTCTGAGCTTTGATTCATATATAAAGTCCTGCCAAAATCTCCAAAGAGTAACCCTTTCTGCTACTGACACTTCAAGCACCAGTGGATCTGCATGCCACCAAATGGCTAGAATCTTGCATGGCAGCCTGGACCTGTTACAGAGCCTTCTCCCATCTAGGGGCCACCCAAAATTAACAGCTTTTCAGGTTACCCAGTAAATGGGCCAGAGTGGCACACCCAAATGAAAAATATTTTCCCTTCAAATTTCAGAGGCCCACTAAGGCAGTGTACCTCTATTTTGCTTGTAGGAGAGGCAAAATATAACAACTTACCCTTCAATTTAGAAGGGATATCTTAACATGCCCCACACCACTGGATGCCTAGAAATTCCACTGAGTTGGAAAGCCCCTAAACTTTTGTCAGATTTATTTCACACCCTCTGATATGCAAGTACCTTACCAATGAGGCAGAACAGGGAAGGTGTATTTATGACCTTGCCAAGTGAAAGAAAAATGGCTCTGGTGGTCTTTACTAGCAGTATGGATTTAAAAAAAAAGCAATGGCCAGATCAACAGCTGTATACCATGTACTAAAGGTGTATTAATTTGGTCAAGCAATGAAACTATATCTGGTACAACAGCTGCAATTGGCTTCATCACCTGGTTAAGCTTATGACAATCCGCTTTTTTTTTTTTTTTTTTTTTTTGGTTCCTGGGCCTCTCACTGTTGCAGCCTCTCCCATTGTGGAGCACAGGCTCTGGACGCGCAGGCTCAGCAGCCATGGCTCACGGGCCCAGCAGCTCCACGGCATGTGGGATCCTCCCAGACTGGAGCACGAACCCGTGTCCCCTGCATCAGCAGGCAGACTCCAAACCACTGCACCACCAGGGAAGCCCACGACAATCCACTTTAATTCTTCAAGATCCATCTGTTTTCTACACAGGCTAAATAGGTGAATTGAATGCAGATTGAGTGGGAAACCTACACTTCCACCCATGAGGCTTTAATGAGGCACCCCTTTATCTCCACTGGACTGGCATCAGAAAAGAGTGAGAAGGAAGTCAGAACTTTCAACCAGTTGTCCAGTAACACATTCCCCCATTTCAAACATGTTAGGGGAGACAGCTCAGGAGCTTAGACTTCCTCTACCACTTGGCAGTAATAAAAGTGCCCCTCTTCATCTCTACTGGAGTAATGTCAAAGTTGGACAAGAAAGAGTCGGGACTTTCACAATCACCAAGTGATAAAGAGGCTTGCTCCAACATGCTGTGAGTGGACAGACCATGTAGGGAGTCAGAAATCTCACCCTCAACCAGCAGTAATTAGAAATTCCCTCTTTTGTCAGCAGGCTACATAGGGAACCTGAACTTCTACCTCCATGTAGAATAATGAGGTGGAACATTTATCTCCCCTGTTGGAGTGGTGTTTTAAAAAATCCACCTAAAACATAAATTATATATGTTTAAAATAGCATCTAGAGTCTACTGACATACTTGGAAATGTCTAGGTTTTAATGAAAACTCTCTCATCAAATGAAAAACCAGGAAGATTTCAAGCAGACTGAACAGAGGAAATCAATAGATGGCAAAATAAAATGATAGAGGTTTTAGAATTATCTGACAAATATTTTAAAGCAGCCATGATAAAAAATTTTCAACACACAATTACAAACACATAAAACTTATGATAAAATAGAAATCTTCAGCAAAGAAAAAGAAAGATTCAGCAAAAGTGAAGGAAGGGGGCTTTCCTGGTGGTGCAGTGGTTGAGAGTCTGCCTGCCGATGCAGGGGACAAGGGTTCGTGCCCCAGTCCGGGAAGATCCCACATGCGGTGGAGCAGCTGGGTCTGTGAGCCATGGCCACTGGGCCTGCGTGTCTGGAGCCTGTGCTCTGCAACGGGAGAGGCCACAACAGTGAGAGGCCCACGTACCACAAAAAAAAAAAAAAAAAAAGTAAAGGAAGGATGGAAGGATGAACCAAATAAAGAACCAAAGAACGAAAAAAAAACAAAAACAAAAACAAAGAACAGGAAAATGGAAAATAAGGACTCATTTATACAATAACTGAAACATTGCATTGGCCAAAAAGTTCCTTTGGTTTTTAAATAAAACTAAAAAACACATTTTTCATTTTTACCAAGAACTTTTTTGAACAGCATATTCACCCTTTTGTTCCACTACCCTCTGCCATTTTTCAGGTAACTTCATAATTCCATCTTCCCAAAACGTTTTATCTTTTTCAGCAAAGAACTGTTCCAGGTACCTTTTACAGTCTTCTGGGGAATTGATATTTTTTCCATTAAGATAATTTTTTAAAGACCAAAATAAATGGAAATCTGAAGTTGCAATGTCTGGTGAATATGGAGGATGAATCAAAACTTCCCAGGCAAGCTGTAACAGTTTTTGCCTGGTCATCAAAGAAACATGAGGTCTTGCATTATCCTGATGGAAGATTTTGTGTTTTTTGTTGACTAATTCTGAACACTTTTCATCGAGTGCTGCTTTCTGCTTGTCTAACTGGGAAAATTGTTGGAATTAATTGTTTGGTTTGCCATAAGCAGCTCATAATAGAGGACTCCTTTCTAATCCGACATATATACAATACCACATTCTTTGGATGAATACCGGCCTTTGGAGAGGTTGGTGGTGGTTCATTTTGTTTGCCCCAGATCTCTTCCTTTACACATTATTTTACAGTATTCACTTTTCATTGCCCATCACAATTTGCTTTAAAAACAGAACAATTTCATTAGGTTTAAGTAGAGAATCTCATGCAGAAATATGGTCAAGAATGTTTTCTTCACTTAACTTATGTGAAAACCAAATGTCAAAGTGATTCACATAACCAAGGTGGTGCAGATGATTTTCAACACTTGATTTGGATATTTTGAGTATGTCAGCTGTCACCCACATGGTATAAAGTTAATCGTTCTCAGTTAATGTCTTGATTTGATTTCTATCAACTTGAAGGGGTCTACCTGACTGTGAAGCATCGTCCAGTGAGAAATCTTCAGTACAAAACTTTGCAAACCACTTTTGACATGTTTGATCAGTCACAGCGCCTTCTGCATACACTACACAAATCTTTTTTTTACATTTCAGTTGTGTTTTTACCTTTCTTAAAATAATAAAGCATAATATTTTATTTTTTTCTTTCATCTTCAATATTAAAATGGCTACACAAAAATTCACCAATTTTGATAAGTTGTTTTTAAAATGCACACTGATGTGACAGCTGTCACAATACAATCTAACAAAATTGTTCTGAATGTGATTAAAGACAACTAAGCACTGCTAGAGCCATCTAGCACTGCTAGAGCCAAAAAAACCAAATGAACATTTTGGTCAACCCAATAAAAGGTTCTAATGATGTCATCAAGTGATGTCATCAAGATGGAAGAGTAGGAGACTCCAGCCTCCATTACCCCACAAAGATGACAAATTAGACAACTATTCACGAACAAAAATAGTTCTGGGAGAGCTCAGGAGTTTACTTAAGATACTTCAGCAACAAAGAAAAACAAAAAGCCTGAGAATATCCACCCAAAAGGGTAGGAATAACAGCTGCATTTTGCCTGCATCGTCTCACACCCCAGGCCAGCATTCTTTGAGAAGAAATGTCTTGGCTTGAAAGAGTTCCCCTCACTGTGAAAGGGAGAACTGGGTGAGCAACCAGCTTCCCAAACCCTTGGGGACACAGCATGAAGGTTCCATTTTGTTTTCACTGCATCCAGAGACAGACAAAGCAAAGACATCTAGAGATAGCCAGGAACAAGAAGAGCAGAGGATAACAGTATCAGCCATGAAGTGGGGGCTACTATGGTTCCTGGTAGTTTGCTACACAAAGAATCCCAGCAGCTTTTGCCACTGGAGAAACAAATAGCCAGGACGACTACCACAGATGCCCTGAAGATTTTTCCAATGAAGTTTTACCCCATAGGTTTTGCATTCAGACAACAGCCACCTGAGGCACTCCTTGCTCACTCCCTCCTCTCCACCACCAGCTGCCAGTGCCCAGGATCCACATTGGGAAACAGTACAAAATTCTATGGTGCTTACATATAAGATGCCTGCAGTTTACCACTGTCACGATGCATGTGTTCATGGCTAGTCCCTGCAGCTGTGTACCTGCAGCCCAACTCCCACCACTGACCTCCACTTCCATGCACATGCTTGTGGCATGACCCTACAGCCACAGGAGTACACACTGATAGCCAGGGTCACCACAGCTGCTAAAGAATCCACAGTTGATTCCAACTCCTTATACTGGTGCTGTCTCTTGCTACTATGTGAGTGTCAGCAACTGGTACATGCCACTACATAGACATCTGTAGCTGGCCCCTAAAACAAAGTGTAAGCATGCCACCAGATCCAGCCAACACCACCACCTTCCTTTGCCCCTCACCACTGGATCTGAAGGCACCACTGAGGAACCCAATAGCTTTAAAGCCGCTGCAGTACCTTTTCTGATCTTGCCAAGAGTCACAGCTGTCGATGTCATGGAGCCCAGCAACCTGAGCTGATGAAGTGTCAGGCCCTCTGGACACAATACGGCAACATGCCCTGAACCACTAGACCTGGAGTCACAGATGTCCTAGTGTAGCCCCACCCACAGATAAACATCTTTACTTACTGAAGTCAAATATAAAGTCTGGAAGAGGTGAATGCTTCTTCTAATACACAGACAGCTACATGAGACTTCAAAGACCACAAATAATAAGGGAAACATAACACCAATAAAAAAAATACAGTAAACTTCCAGTAACTGACACTGAAGAAATGGAAATTCACAAATATACACGAATTGGCTGAAGAAGAATTCAAAATAACTGTTCTAAAGATGCTCAGAGAACAACAAGAGAACACAGATAAAATAATTTTATGAATTTAGGAAAATAATACATGGACAAAATGAGAAGTTCAACAAAGAGGAAACATAAAAAAGAATCAAACAGAGATTTTGAAGTTGAAGAAAACAATGACTGTACTGAAAAATTCAACAGGGAGCATCAAAAATAGACTGGACCTCAAAGAAGAAAGACTCAATGAACTCAAATACAAATAATTTGAAACCATCCAGTCCAACAAAAAGAAAAGAATAAAAATGAATGAATAAAGTCTATGGGACATCATTAAGGGAAGCAATCTATTGATTATTGGAGTTCCAGAAGGAGAAGGGAGAGAGATTGGAGAAGAAAACCTTATTTAAAAAAAAAAAGACTGACAACTTCACAAATCAGAGGAGAGATTTGGACATCCAAGTTCACGAAGTTCAAAGATACCCAAACGAATTAAACTCAAAGAGATCTTCTCCAAAACACATTTATATTAAAACTGTAGGGCTTCCCTGGCAGCACAGTGGTTGAGAGACCGCCTGCCGATGCAGGGGACATGGGTTCATGCCCCGGTCTGGGAGGATCCTGCATGCCACAGAGTGGCTAGGCCTGTGACCATGGCCACTGAGCCTGCACGTCCGGAGCCTGTGCTCCACAATGGGAGAGGCCACAACAGTGAGAGGCCCACGTACCACAAAAACAAACAAACAAAACAAAACAAAAAATGATAAAACAATTAAAGACAGAGAATCCAAAAATCAGCAAGATAAAAGAAGTTTTCACTTACAAGGGAACCACAAAAAGGCTATAAGTAGATTTATCAGGAGAAAACTTACTGGCCAGGAAGATGGGGATAAAGTATTCAAACCTCCCAAAGAAAAAAACTTGCCAATCAAAAATACTTTATCCAGAACGTTGCCTTTCAGAAATAAAGGAGAAATAAAGACTTTCACAGAAAAACAAAAGATGAGGGAGTTCATCACAACTACACCTGCCCTATAGAAAATGCTGAAGGAAATTCATTAAGCTGAAATGAAAGGATGCTAATGAGTAACCTGAAAATGTATGAAAATATAAAACAAACTGGCAAAAGTAAGCACAGAGTCAAATCCAGAATATTATAATGGTAATGTGGTGGTGTGTTAATAACTTAGCTGCAGTAAAAAGGTCAAAAACAGAAGCATTAAAATAGTAATAGCTAAAATAATTTATTAATGAAAGCACAATGTAAAATTGTTAATCGTGATAATAAAAGCATAAAATTTGAAGAGGAAGTAAAAGAATAGAGTTTTTTGTTGTTGCTGCTTTTATTTTTTTTTATTTTTATTTTTTACATCTTTATTGGAGTATAATTGCTTTATAATGGTGTGTTAGTTTCTGCTTTATAACAAAGTGAACCAGTTATACATATACATATGTTCCCATAGCTCTCCCCTCTTGCATCTCCCTCCCTCTCACCCTCCCTATCCTACCCCTCCAGGCAGTCAAGAAGCACCGAGCTGATCTCCCTGTGCTATGCGACTACTTCCCACTAGCTATCTACCTTACATTTGGTAGTGAATATATGTCCATGCCTCTCTCTCGCTTTGTCACAGCTTACCGTTCCCCCTCCCCATATCCTCAAGTCCATTCTCTAGTAGGTCTGTGCCTTTATTCCTGTCTTACCCATAGGTTCTTCATGATATTTTCTTTTCTTAGATGCCATATATATGTGTTAGCATACGGTATTTGTCTTTCACTTTCTGACTTACATCACTCTGTATGACACAGTCTAGTTCAATCCACCTCATTACAAATAGCTCAATTTCATTTCTTTTTATGGATGAGTAATACTTCACTGTATATATGTGTCATATCTTTTTTATCCATTCATCCAATGATGGACACTTAGGTTGTTTCCACCTCTGGGCTGTTGTAAATAGAGCTGCAATAAACATTTTGGTACATGACTATTTTTGAATTAAGGTTTTCTCAGGGTATATGCCCAGTAGTGGGATTGCTGGGTCATATGGTAGTTCTATTTGTAGTTTTTAAAGGAACCTCCATACTGTTCTCCATAGTGGCTGTATCAGTTTACATTCCCACCAGCAGTGCACGAGTGTTCCCTTTTCTCCACACCCTCTCCAGCATTTATTGATTCTAGATATTTTGGTGATGGCCATTCTGACTGGTGTGAGATGATATCTCATTGTAGTTTTGATTTGCATTTCTCTAATGATTAGTGATGTTGAGCATTCTTTCATGTGTTTGTTGGCAGTCTGTATACCTTCTTTGGAGAAATGTCTATTTACGTCTTCTGCCCACTTTTGGATTGGGTTGTTTGTCTTTTTGCTATTGCACTTCATGAGATGCTTGTAAAATTTGGAGAGTAATCCTTTGTCACTTTCTTCATTTGCAAATATTTTCTCCCATTCTGAGGGCTGTCTTTTGGTCTTGTTTATGGTTTCCTTTGCTGTGCAAAAGCTTTGAAGTTTCATTAGGTCCCATTTGTTTATTTTTGTTTTTATCTCCATTACTCTAGGAGATGGGTCAAGAAGGATCTTGCTGTGATTTATGTCATAGAGTGTTCTGCCTATGTTTTCCTCTAAGAGTTTGATAGTTTCTGGCCTTACATTTAGGTCTTTAATCCATTTTGAGCTTATTTTTGTGTATGGTGTTAGGGAGTGATCTAATCTCATACTTTTACATGTACCTATCCAGTTTTCCCAGCACCACTTATTGAAGAGGCTGTCCTTTCTCCACTGTATATTCCTGCCACCTTTATCAAAGATAAGGTGACCATATGTGCATGGGTTTATCTCTGGGCTTTCTATCCTATTCCATTGATCTATCTTTCTGTTTTTGTGCCAGTACCATACTGTCTTGATTACTGTAGCTTTGTAGTATAGTCTGAAGTCAGGCAGCCTGATTCCTCCAGCTCCATTTTTTGTTCTCAAGATTGCTTTGGCTATTCGGGGTCTTTTGTGTTTCCATACAAATTGTGAAATTTTTTGTTCTAGTTCTGTGAAAAATGCCAGTGGTAGTTTGATAGGGATTGCATTGAATCTATAGATTGCTTTGGGAAGTAGAGTCATTTTCACAATGTTGATTCTTCCAATCCAAGAACATGGTATATCTCTCCATCTATTTGTATCATCTTTAATTTCTTTCATCAGAGTGTCTTATTTTTCTGCATACAGATCTTTTGTCTCCTTAGGTAGGTTTGTACCTAGATATTTTATTCTTTTTGTTGCAATAGTAAATGGGAGTGTTTTCTTGATTTCACTTTCAGATAGTTCATTATTAGAGTATAGGAATGCCAGAGATTTCTGTGCATTAATTTTCTATCCTGCTACTTTACCAAATTCATTGATTAGCTCTAGTAGTTTTCTGGTAGCATCTTTAGGATTCTCTATGTATAGTATCATGCCATCTGCAAATTGTGACAGCTTTACTTGTCTTTTCCGATTTGGATTCCTTTCATTTCCTTTTCTTCTCTGATTGCTGTGGCTAAAACTTCCAAATCTATTTTGAATAAGAGTGATGAGAGTGGGCAACCTTGTCTTGTTCCTGATCTTAGTGGAAATGCTTTCAGTTTTTCACCATTGAGGATGATGTTGTCTGTGGGTTTGTCATATATGGCCTTTATTATGTTGAGGAAAATTCCCTCTATGCCTACTCTCTGCAGGGTTTTTATCGTAAGTGGGTGTTGAATTTTGTTGAAAGCATTCTCTGCATCTATTGAGATGATCATATAGTTTTTCTCCTTCAATTTGTTAATATGGTGTATCACGTAGATTGATTTGCATATATTGAAGAATCCCTGCATTCCTGGAATAAACCCCACTTGATCATGGTGTATGATACATTTAATATGCTGTTGGATTCTGTTTGCTAGTATTTTGTTGAGGACATTTGCATCTATGTTCATCAGTGATATCGGACTGTAGTTTTCTTTCTTTGTGACATCCTTGTCTGGTTTTCGTATCAGAGTGGTGGTGGCCTCGTAGAATGTGTTTGGGAGTGTTCCTCCCTTTGCTATATTTTGGAAGTGTTTGAGAAGGATAGGTGTTATTTCTTCTCTAAATGTTTGATAGAATTCACCTGTGAAACCATCTGTTGCTGGGCTTTTGTTTGTTGGAAGATTTTTTATCACAGTTTCAATATCAGTGCTTGTGATTTGTCAGTTAATATTTTCTGTTTCTTCCTGATTCAGTTTTGGCAGGTTGTGCATTTCTAAGAATTTGTCCATTTCTTCCACTTTGTCCTTTTTATTGGCATAGTGTTGCCTCTAGTAATCTCTCATGATTTTGTATATCTGCAGTGTCAGTTGTTACTTCTCCTTTTTCATTTCTAATTCTATTAATTTCAGTCTTCTCCCTTTTTTCTTGATGAGTCTAGCTAATGATTTATCAATTTTGTTTATCTTTCAAAGAACGAGCTTTTAGTTTTGTTTATCTTTGCTATCGTTTCCTTCATTTCATTTTCATTTGTTTCTGATCTGATTTTTATGATTTCTTTGATTCTGCTAACTTGGGTTTTTTTTTTCTTCTTCTTTCTCTAATTACTTTATGTGCAAGGTTAGGTTGTTTATTCAAGATGTTTCTTGTTTCTTAATGTAAGATTATATTGCTATAAACTTCCCTGTTAGAACTGCTTTTGCTGCATCCCATAGATTTTGGGTCATTGTTTCACCATTGTCATTTGTTTCTAGGTATTTTTTAATTTCCTATTTGATTTCTTCAGTGATCACTGTGTTATTAAGTAGTGTATTGTTTAGCTTCCATGTGTTTGTAATTTTTACAGATCGTTTCCTGTAATTGATATCTAATCTTCTAGCGTTGTGTTTGGAAAAGATACTTGATACAATTTCAATTTTCTTAAATTTACCAAGGCTTGATATGTGACCCAACATATGATTTATCCTGGAGAATGTTCCATGAGCATTTGAGAAAAATGTGTATTCTGTTGTTTTTGGATGGAATGTCCTATATATGTCAATTAAGTCCATCTTGTTTAATGTATCATTTAAAGCTTGTGTTTCCTTCTTTATTTTCATTTTGGATGATCTGTGCATTGGTGAAAATGGGGTGTTAAAGTCCCTTACTATGAATGTGTCACTGTCGGTTTCTTCTCTTATGGCTGTTAGTATTTGCCCTATATATTGAGGTGCTCCTATGTTGGGTGCATAAATATTTACAATTGTTTTATCTTCTTCTTGGATCGATTCCTTGATCATTATGTAGTGTCCTTCTTTGTCTCTTCAAATTGTCTTTATTTTAAAGTCTATTTTGTCTGATATGAGAATTGCTACTCCAGCATTCTTTTGGTTTCCATTTGCATTAAATATCTTTTTCCATCCCCTTACTTTCAGTCTGTATGTGTCTCTAGGTCTGAAGTGGGTCTCTTGTAGGCAGTACATATATGGGTCTTGTTTTTGTATCCATTCAGCCAATCTGTGTCTTTTGTTGGGAGCATTTAGTCCATTTACATTTAAGGTAATTATCAATATGTATGTTCCTATTCCCATATTCTTAATTGTTTTTGGTTCGTTACTGTAGGTCTTTTCCTTCTCTTGTGTTTCTTGCCTAGAGAAGTTCCTTTAGCAGTTGTTGTAAAGCTCATTTGTTGGTGCTGAACTCTCTCAGATTTTTCTTGTCTGTACAGGTTTTAATTTCTCCCACAAAACTGAAGGAGATTCTTGCTGGGTAGAGTACAATTTGTTGCAGCTTTTTCTCCTTCATCACTTTAAATATGTCCTGCTACTACATTCTGGCTTGCAGAGTTTCTGCCAAAAGATCAGCTGCTAACCTTATGGGGATTCCCTTATGTGTTATTTGTTGCCTTTCCCTTGCTGCTTTTAATATTTTTTTTGTATTTAATTTTTGACAGTTTGATTAATATGTGTCTTGGCGTATTTCTCCTTGGATTTATCCTATATGGGATTCTCTGTGCTTCCTGGAATTGATTAACTATTTCCTTTCCCATTTTGGGGAAGTTTTCGGCTATAATATCTTTAAATATTTTCTCAGTCCCTTTCTATTTCTCATCTTCTTCTGGAACCCCTATAATTCAAATGTTGGTGTGTTTAATGTTGTCCCAGAGGTCTCTGAGACTGTTGTTGTTCTTTTCATTCTTTTTTCTTTATTCTGCTCTGCCACAGTTATTTCCACTATTTTATCTTCCTGGTCACTTATCCGTTCTGTTGCCTCAGTTATTCTGCTGTTCATCCCATCTAGAGTATTTTTAATTTGTTTTATTGTGTTGTTCATTGTTGTTTGTTTCATCTTTAGTTCCTCTACGTCCTTGTTACATATTTTTTGCATTTTGTCTATTCTGTTTCCAAGATTTTGGATCATCTTTACTATCTTTATTCTGAATTCTTTTTCAGGTAGACTTCTTATTTCCTCTTCATTTGATAGATCTGGGGGATTTTTATCTTGCTCCTTCATCTGCTGTGTGTTTTTATGTCTTCTCATTTTGCTTATCTTACTGTGTTTGTGGTCTCCTTTTTGCAGGCTGCAGTTTCGTAGTTCCTGTAGTTTTTGGTGTCTGTCCCCAGTGGCTAAGGTTGGTTCTGTGGGTTGTGTAAGCTTCCTGGTGGAGGGAACTAGTGCCTGTGTTCTGGGGGATGAGGCTGGATCTTGTCTTTCTGGTAGGCAGGTCCACATCTGGTGGTGTGGTTTGGGGTGTTTGTAGACTTATGATTTTAGGAAGCCTCTCTGCTAATGGGTGGTGCTGTGTTCCTCTCATGCTACTTGTTTAGCATAAGATGTCCAGCACTGTAGCTTGCTGGTCGTTGAGTGAAGCTGGGTGCTGGTGTTGAGATGGAGATCTTGGGAGCTTTTTCCCTTTGTTATGATGTGGAGCTCTGAGGTCTCTTTTTGACCAGTGTCCTGAAGTTGGCTCTCCCACCTCAGAAGCACAGCACTGACTCCTGCCTGCAGCAGCAAAAGCCTTTCATCCACACGGCTCAGAATAAAAGGGAGAAAAATTAGAAAGAAAGAATTAGTAGAAGTAGAAAAAAGAATGAAAGAAAGAAAGGAGGCAGGAAGGGAGGGAGAGTGGGAGGAAGGAAGGAAGGAAGGAGAGAAAGAAAGAAAAAAGAAATAAAGAAGATAAAGTAAAATAAAATGAAGTAAGATAAAATATAATAAAGTTATTAAAACAAAAAATAACTATTAAGAGAAAAAAAGAAAAATAAACATACGGAAAGAACCCTAGGACAAATGGTGGAAGCAAAGCTATACAGACAAAGTCTCACACAGAAGCATACACATGCACACTCACAAAAAGAGAAAAAGGGGAAAAATCATAAGCCTTGCTCTCAAAGTCCACCTCCTCAATTTGGGATGATTTATTGTCTAAAGGAGTGAAGGAATGAAAGAAGGAAGGAAAGAAAGAAGATAAAGTAAAATAAAGTTATTAAAGTAAAAAATTATTATTAAGAAAAATAATTTAAAAAAACAATCAAAAAAAGGATGGATAGAATCCTTGGACAAATGGTGGAAGCAAAGCTATACAGACAAATCTCACACAGAAGCATACACATACACACTCACAAAAAGTGGAAAAGGGGAAAAAATCATAACTCTTGCTCTCAAAGTCTGCCTCCTTAATTTGGGATGATTTGTTTTCTATTCATGTATTCCACAGATGTAGGGTACATCAAGTTGATTGTGGAGCTTTAATCCGCTGCTTCTGAGGCTGCTGGGAGAGATTTCCCTTTCTCTTCTTTGTTCTCTCAGCTCCCAGAGTCTCATCTTTGGATTTGGCCCTGCCTCTGTGTGTAGGTTGCTGGAGGGCGTCAGATGTAGGCATCAAGTTGATTGTGGAGCTTTAATCCGCTGCTTCTGAGGCTGCTGGGAGAGATTTCCCTTTTTCTTCTTTGTTCTCTCAGCTCCCAGAGTCTCATCTTTGGATTTGGCCCTGCCTCTGTGTGTAGGTTGCTGGAGGGCGTCTGTTCTTTACTCAGACAGGACGGGGTTAAAGGAGTCGCTGATTCAGTGTCTCTGACTCACTCAGACCAGGGGGAGGGAGGGGTGTGGAGTGCAGGGTGAGCCTGCAGCGGCAGAGGCCGGCATGACGTTGCACCAGCATGAGGCGCACCATGCTTTCTCCCAGGAGCATTGTCCCTGGATCTCGGGACACTGGCAGTGGCGGGATGCACAGGCTCCCTGGAATGGAGATGTGGATAGTGACCTGTGCTCACACACAGGCTTCTTTATGGCGGCAGCAGCAGCCTTAGCGTCTCATGCCCGTCTCTGTTGTCCATGCTTTTAGCCGTGGCTCACGCCCGTCTCTGGAGCTCCTTTAAGAGGCACTCTTAATCCCCTCTCCTTGCGCACCAGGGAACAAAGAGGGAAGAAGAAGTCCCTTGCCTCTTCGGCAGGTCCAGACATTTCCCTGGACACTTCCCAGCCAGCCGTGGCACATTAACCTCCTGCAGGCTGTGTTCACGCCACCAACCCCAGTCCTCTTCCTGAGCTCCAACCGAAGCCTGAGGCTCAGCTCCCATCCCCGCCTGCCCCAGCGGGTGAGCAGACAAGCCACTCAGGCTGGTGAGTGCTGGTCGTCATGGATCCTCTGTGTGGGAATCTCTCTGCTTTGCTCTCTGCACCCCTGTTGCTGTGCTCTCCTCCGTGGCCCCGAAGCTTCCCCCTCCGCCACCCGCAGTCTCTGCCCGCGAAGGGGCTTCCTAGTGTGTGGAAACCTTTCCTCCTTCACGGGTCCTTCCCACTGGTGCAGGTCCCATCTTTATCCTTTTTTCTCTGTTTATTCTTTTCTCGTTTGCCCTACCCAGGTATGTGGGGACTTTCTTGCCTTTTGGGAGGTCTGAGGTCTTCTGCCAGCATTCAGTAGGTGGTCTGTAGGAGTTGTTCCACGTGTAGATGTATTTCTGGTGTATCTGTGGGGAGGAAGGTGATCTCCACGTCTTACTCTTCCACCATCTTCCTGGAAGCCCCCTCTAGAGGTTTTGTATGTGCAATCAAAGTTTAGTTGTTATCAGTACAAAATAGACTTACATCTATAAGCAGTTTTATAAAAGTGCCAGGGTATGCACAAAGAAAAACCTTACAGTAATACACACAAGATGAAGAGAAGCAAATCAATATACCACTATGGAAAACCATCAAATAACAAAGAGAAGAAAAGAGGCATTAAAAAAAACAAAGTAAGTTTAAAAAGTCAGCAAACTGTGAGATGATCTAAGTCCTTACTTACCAATAATTACTTTCAATGTAAATGGATTAAATTCTCCATCAAAGGCATAGAGTGGCTCAAAGGATTAAAAACAAGAACTAAATACAGGAGAGAGGCCAAAATGGTGGAGTGGAAAGCCCTGAGGTCAGCTCCTCCCAAGGACACACCAAAATTACAACTATTTTCAGAGCAACTGTCAAAGAGAATGACTTGAAGACTAGCAGAAAAAATCTTCTACATGTAAAGACAGATAGAAGGAGCTGAGATGCAGTATAGTCAAGACCCATTTCCCTGAATAGGAGACTCACAAATAGGAGGATAATTACAATTGCAGAGGTTCTCCCCATTGAGTGAGGAGTCAGAGTCCTACACTGGGCTCCACAGCCTGGGTGTCCTGCACTGGGAAGACAAGCTCCCAGAAAGGTTCGCTTTGAAGGCCAATGGAGCTTACTTTTGGGAGAGCCAGAGGACTGTGGGAAATAAAAACTCCCCTCTTAATGGGTGTACACAAAGTCTCACATACTCCAAAATGCAGGGCAGAAACAATAAATTAAAAGGATCCTGGGTTAGACTCACTTGCTGATCTTGGAGAGCCTCTTGGAGAAGCAGGAAGTAATTGGGACTCACCAAGGGACAAATACATTGACAGCAGCAATTTTGGGGAGCTCATCTTACCATGAGGATGTTGGTGCTGGCCAGTGCCATTTTGGGGTCCTCACTCTAGACTCTAAGTACCAGGACCTGTCCCCACACACCAGCTGGTAGGCACTAGTCTTGGGAAGTCTTAAGCCAAGCACCCCCAGCACCAGCAGAGAGAGTGCTGTAGGACTCCCTGAGACCCCAGTCATCCCAGGACCTAGCCTCATTCATCAGAGGGCCCTGTACCTGACCCCATCCACTAGTGGACCAACACTACTCCCAGGATCCCTTTGGACTTGCTGCTAGATTTTGGTCCAAGCTCTGCCCACCAGCTGGTTGACACCCACCAGCAGGCAGGCTCAGCCCCAGGATCCGCTAGGTCCCATGCCCCACCAACAAGCTGGCCAATACCAAATCCAGAATCCCCAGGGCCTTGTAACCAGAAACCTGGGAAGATATGACTCCCCCCATCAGTAAGCCAGCACTAGCCCCAGGACCCTCTGAACCATAACCCAATTCATCCCTGGAAGAAAACCAGCTCAGGACCCTCAAGGCATTGCAGCTAAGAGAACCTGGAACATGGCCCTGGCCACCATTGGGCCAGAGTTAGCCCTGGGACCTGGTCTCAACCACTAGTGGGATGAACCAGACTCAGGATGCCCCCAGACCTTAACCCTGAACACAAGCAGGCCAAAACCAGCTTCAAAACCACTGTGGGGGCTTCCCTGGTGGTGCAGTGGTTGACAGTCTACCTGCCGATGCAGGGGACATGGGTTAGTGGCCCAGTCCGGGAAGATCCCACATGCCACAGAGCAGTTGGGCCCATGAACCATGGCCACTGAGCCTGCGCATCTGGAGCCTGTGCTACACAACAGGAGAGGCCACAACAGTGAGAGGCCCATGTACCACACACACACACACACACAAATACACTGTGGATTCACAGCCAGTCGTGTTAAGACCCAGTCCACCCATCAGCAAGTTACCACCAACCTAGGATGTCCTGGGCCCCAGCCTTGCCCAACAGAAGGTCAACACCATCTTCAGAACATTTTGGGCTACTCACCTAGCCACACTGGGTCCCAGCTGAACCCACCAGTGGGCTGTCACCAGCTCATGAAAAAAATTAAAGATAAAGAAAGAATATTAAAAGCAGCAAGGGAAAAGCAGTAAGTTGCATAAAAGGAAATTCTCATAAGACTATGAACTGATTTTTCAGCAGAAACTCTGCACACCAAAAGCGAGAGATATGATATATTTAGAGTGATGAAATGGAAATCTCTACAACCAAGAATACACTACACATTAAGTCTATCATTCAAATTTGAAGGAGAGAACAAAAGTTTATAGAAAAACAAAAAGAGCTCAGCAGCAAGAAACCAGCCTCATGAGAATGGTTAAAAATACTTCTCTAAGTGTAAAAGAAAAGTCCACAAGTAGAAATATGAAAATTGTGAAAAGAAAAATCTATTGGTAAAGGAGAAGTAGTTAAGGTTTAATCAAAATAAAAGATGTAAAATATGATGTCAAAAACTTTAAACATGGGGGGATAAAAATGCAGGGCTGATAAAATGCATTCAAACTTAAGAGATTGATAACTTAAAATAATTTAGATAGACGGATAGATTACTATATATATCAGCCTCATGGTAACCACAAACCAAAAATTTATAATAGACACACACACACAAAGATAAAGGAATTCAAACATAACACTAATCATAGTCATTAAATCACAAGGGAAGAGGTTAAGAAAGTAACAAAAAATAACTACAAAACTATTAACAAAATAGCAATAAATACATATCTATCAATAGTTATGTTAAATGTAAATGGGCTAAATGTTCCAATCTAAAATGTAGAGTGGTTGAATGGAAACAAAAGCAAGACCCATATGTATGTTGTCTACAAGAGACTCAGTTCAGATCTAAAGATACACATAGATGAAAGTGAGGGGATGGAAAAAGTTATTCCATGCAAATGGAAATGAAAAGAAAGCCAGGTAGCAATAATTATATCAGACAAAATGACTTTAAAATAAAGACTGTAATAAGATACGAGGGATGTTACATTATGGTCAAGGGATCAATCCAGGAAGATATAACAATTGAAAAAATATATATGCACCCAACATAGGAACACCTAAATACATAAAGCAAATATTAACAGACATAAAGAGAGAAATTGACAGTAACACATAAAAGTAGGGGATTTTAACACCCCATTTACATGAATAGACAGATCATCCAGACAGAAAATCAATAAGGAAACACTGGCCTTAAATGACACATTAAATCAAATGGACTTAATAAATCTATAAAGAACATTCCATCGAAAAGCAGTAGAATACACAAACTTTTCAAGTGTACGTAGAACATTCTTTGGGATAGATCACATGCTAGGCCACAACGAAGTCTCATTAAATACAAGAATATTGCAATCATATCAAGAATCATTTCTGACCACAATACTACGAGACACGAAATCAAATACATCAAAAAAAAAAAACTGGAAAAACACAAACACGTGGAGGCTAAAAGATATGCTGCTAAATGGCCAATGAGTCACTAAAGAAATCAAAAAATACCTGGAGACAAGTGAAAGTGACAATACAATGATCCAAAATCTATGGGATGCAGCAAAAGCACTTCTTAGAGGAAATTTTATAGCAGTATAATCCTACCTCATGAAACAACAACAAAAATCTCAGGTCAACAACCTAAACTTACCCCCAAAGGACCTAGAAAAGGAAGAATGAACAAAACGCAAAGTTAGTAGAAGGTAAAATATAATAAAGATCAGAGCAGAAATAAATTTAACAGAAACAAGAATTAGAAAAGATCAAAGAAACTGAGAACTGACTTTTTGGAAAGGTAAATAAAATTGATAAATCTTTAGCCAGATTCATCAAGAAAAAATATAGAGGTCCCAAACCAATAAAATCAGAAATGCAAAAGAAGTTACAACAGAAATCACAGAAATACAAAGGATCATGCAAGAATACTACCAACAATTACATGCCAATAAAATGGAAAACCTACAGGAATGTAAAAATTCCTAGAAATGTACAAACTCCCAAGACTGATTCAGGAATAAACAGAAAATATGAACAGAACAACTACCAGAAATGAAATTGAGTCAGTAATTAAAAAAAAAATCCCAGCAAACAAAAGTTCAGGACCAGACAGCCTCAAAGGTGAATTCTACCAAACACGTAAAAAATAGTTAACACCTATCTTTCTCAAATTATTCCAGAAAAATTAAGAGGAAGGAATGTTTCCAATCTCATTCTACAACAGAATCACCCTGATGCCAAAACCAGATAAAGATATCACAAATGCTTTTTCAGAAAATTACAGGCCAATATCACTGATAAACATCGATGTAAAAATTCTCAGCAAAATATTAGCAAACTAAAATCAATAATTCATTTAAATGATCATAGCCCATGATATAGTGGCAGTTATACCAGGGGTGCAAATCTGGTTCATTATTCGCAAATCAATGTGATGCACTATGTTAACAAATTGAAAACTAAAAATCATATGATCATCTCAATAGATGCAGAAAAAGCTTTTGACAAAATTCATCATCCATTTTTGATAAAGATCTCAAAAAGTTTATAGAGAGGGAACATACCTCAACATAATAAAGACCATATGTGACAAGGTCACAGCTAATATCATAATCAATGGTGAAAAGCTGAAAGCATTTCCTCTAAGGTGAAGAACAAGATAAGGATGTCCACTCTCACCAGTTTTATTCAACATAGTATTAGAAATCCTAGCTACAGTAATCAGACAAGTAAAAGAAGTAAAAGTAATCCAAATTGGAAAGGAAGAAGTAAAACTATCACTACTTTCAGATAACATGATACTATGCATAGAAAATTTTAAAGGAACCACCAAAAAATTACTAGAACTTATTAATAAATTCAGGAAATATGCAGGATACAAAATTAAATCATTTGTGTTTTTATGCACTAACTACAAACTATCTGAAATAGAAATTAAGAAAATCTTTGCCAACCACTTACAATCTTATCAAAATAAAATACTTTGGAATAAATCTAACTAAGGAGGTAAAAAACATGTGCTTGGAAAACTATAAAACACTGATGAGAGAAACTGAAGACAACACAAACAGATGGAAAGATATACTATTCATGGACAGATGGTAACTAGATTTATCATGGTGATCATTTTGAAATATATAGAAATATTGAAACTGTTAGTTCCTGTTGTGTACCAGGAACTAACAGTGTTATAGGTCAATCATACTTCAGTAACAAACAAACAAACTCATAGAAAAAGAAGTCAGATTTATTCTTACTAGAGGTAGGGGGAGGGGGAATTGGATGAAGGTAGTCAAAAGATACAAACTTCCAGTTATAACATAAGTAAGTTCCAGGGATGTAAGGTACATCATGATAAATATAATTAAGACTGCTGTATATTATGTATGAAATTTGTTATGAGAGTAAATACCAAGAGTTCTCATCACAGGGATAATATTTTATTTAATTTGTATATATATAATATAATGAATGTTCACTAAACTTTTCATGGTAATCTTTTCATGATGGGTGCAAGTCAAATCATTATGTTGTACACCTTAAATTTCTACAATGATCTATGTCAAGTTTATCTTAAAAAAACTGCAAGAAAGAAATAAATGATGTGTATGAAGGAAAAAACAAACATATGCTGCCTACAAGAGATTCATTTAGCTTTAAAGATACACATAAGCTCAACATGAGAGATGGAATAAGATATTCCATATAAGTGGAAAAAAAAAGAGAGCAAGTATAACTATATTTTTATCAAACTTAATGGACTTTAGGTCAAAAACTCTAAGAAGAGACAAAGAAGGTCATTATACTGTGATAAAAGTGTCAATTCATCCAGAAGATATAACAATTATTTATCCAAAAATGGACATCTAAATATATTAAACAAGCACTTACAGATTGAAGATAGGAATAGAAAACAATACAATAATATTAGGTGACTTAAATAACATACTTTCAACAATGGATATATCATCCAGACAGAAAATCAATAAGGAAACATTGGACTTGAATTATACTCCATAGTAAATGAACCTAAGAGACATATACAGAATATTCCATCAAAAAGCAGCAAAAAATACATTCTTTTCAAGTGGAAATGGGGGCATTCTCCAGGATAGATCATATATTACATCACAACACAAATATTAGCAAATTAAAATATTTAAAATCACGGGACTTCCCTGGTGGTGCAGTGGTTAAGAACCCACCTGCCGATGCAGGGGACATGAGCTCGATCCCTGGTCTGGGAAGATCCCACATGCTGCAGAGCAACTAAGCCAATGCACCATAACTACTGAGCCTGTGCTCTAGAGCCCATGAGCCACAACTACTGAGCCCATGCACAACAGCTAGTGAAGACCATGTGACCTAGAGCCAGCATGATGCAACTACTGAGCCCATGCACTGCAACTACTGAAGCCCACACACTCTTGGGCCCACATGCCACAAGAGAAGCCACCACAATAAGAAGTCCACACACCACAATGAAGGGTTGCCCCAGCTCGTGGCAACTAGAGAAAGCCTGCATGCAGCAATGAAGACCCAACACAGCCAGAAATAAATAAAAATTAAAAAAAATTTAACTCAAGCCAAATATCTTTTTTAACCATATGGCTAAAACTAAATACTCAATTGGAAGAAAACTGGAAAAGTAACATATATATAAGTTAAACAACACATTCCTGTATGACTAATGAGTGAAAGAAGAAATCAAAAGGGAAATTTTTAAAATGCCTTGAAACAAATGGAAATCGAAACACAAGATACTAAAACTTATGAAATAAAATATGAGAAATTTTAAGTGGGAAGATTATAGTGATAATTGTCTACAAAATAACCTGAAATAATCAACCTAACTTTATGCCTCAAGGAAGAGAAAAAGAAGAAGAAAACTAAGCTGAAAGTTAGCAGAAGAAAATAAATAACAACTATCATAGCAGAATGATTGGAATAAGGAATAGAAAAACAATAGAAAAGATAAATAAAACTACAAGTCGATTTTTGGGAAAAGATGAAATTTACAAATTTTAGCTAAACATACCAAGAAAAATGAAACGTGACTCACAAAAATAAACTATAATATAAATGAAAGAAGAGATATTGCAGTTGATATCACAGAAATACAATGGATTATAAGAGACTGCTATGAACAATTATATGCCAACAAATTAAATAACCTAGAAGAAATGGATAAATTCCTAGAAATATATAACCTACCAAGACTGAATCATGAAGGAATAAAATATCTAAAAAGAACCATAATGAGTAATGAGACTGAATCACTAATCAAAACTTTCCCAACAAAGAAAAGCCCAGGAAAATATGGATTCAAGGTTGAATTCTACAAAGCATTTAAAGAAGAATTAACACCAATCATTCTCGAATTCCTCCAAAAATTGAAGGGGAGGAACACACCCAAACTTATTTAATGAGGTCAGCATTACCCTGATACCAAAGTCAGATAAAGACAATACGAGAAAAGAAAACTATAGGTGAATATCTCTGAAAATGTAGATGCAAAAATTATCGACAAAATAATAGTGAGTGAAATTCAAAATCATACACCATGAATCATACACCATGATCAAGGGTGATTTATTCCTAAGATGTGAGGATGGTTGAACTTAAACAAATCAATAAATGTGATAGACCACATTCAGCGAATGAAAGATAAAAAAAGTGTGATCATCTCCACAGATGCAGAAAAAATATTTTTGAAAAAATGCCATATCCTTACTCAACAAATTGAGTAGAGAAGAAACTTACTTCAACATAATAAAGGCCATGTATTAAAATCTCACAGTTAATATCATACTCAACATCATTAATCATCAGGGAAATGCAGATCAAAACTACAATGAGATACCACCTCACACATGTTATAATGGGTATTATACAAAATAAAAGAGGGAACCTTTAAGATGGCAGAGGAGTAAGAAATGGAGATCACCTTCTCACCACAGATACATCAAAAGTACATCTACATGTGGGACAACTCTTACAGAACACCTACTGAATGCTGGCAGAAGACCCCAGACTTCCAAAAAGGTAAGAAAATCTCCATGTAACTGGGTAGGGCAAAAGAAAAAAAAAAGAGACAAAGGAATCGGGACAGGGCCTGCGCCTCTGGGAGGAAGCTGTGATGGAAGAAAATTTCCACACATGATGAAGCCCCTACACTGGCGGGGATGGGGGGTGTAGCTTCAGACCCTCAGAGGAGAGCACAGCAACAGGGGTGCAGATGGCAAAGCGGAGAGAATCCTGTACAGAGGATCAGTGATGACCAGCACTCCCCAGCCTGAGATGCTTATCTGCCCACTGGGGTGGGTGTGAGGCTCAGGCATCAGAGGTAAGACCCCAGGGAGAGGCCTGGGGCAAAAAGACAACCTGAGGGAGCTAGTGTGCTACAGCTGAGGGAGTCCCAAGAAGCCTGGGCCTGCCAGAGAGGCAAGGGACCATTGCTGGGGGTGCACAACATGAGGGTCAGGCCTGCCATGGCAGCTTCTTTTTCCATGTGCTCACAGACGGAAAGGCACTGCCTACATGAGCTCCAGGGGTGGGTGGGAGCTGCAACTGCTATCTCAGACCCCAGGGGCAGGTGTGACAGCTACCACTGCCGCCGTTGCCACCAAGGGTCCTATGAGCAAGTGCAGGTCACTGCCCACACCTTCTCAGGAGCCTGAGCAGCCCACCAGTTGAGAGTCCTGTGATCCAGGGCCACCTCCCCTGGGAGAGCTCACAGCACACCCCAGGCTGTTGAAACTTCCTTCAAGCCTCTGCCACCGCAGGCACTCCCTGCACATTCTAACTTTGACTGCTGTATCCCTCCCTCTCCATGTCCTGAGTGAGCAAGTGAGCCCTAATCAGATGCTGTTTTCATCCCCGCTTGCCTGGGCAAGGAAGAGATGCCTGAGGGTGGACCACATGCAGAGGCAGGGCCAAACCCAAAGCTGAATTCCAGGGGCAGTGTGACCAAAGAGGAAGGGAAATCTCTCTGTGCAGGCACAGAAGCAGTGGATTAAACCCCCACAATTGGCTTGGTAAATCCTGCATATGCAGAATATCTGAATAGACAACAAGTGTTCCCCAATTGAGGATCTGAACTTTGGGGCCAACTGTGGACTTTGGGGGCAAGTACATGCAGGAGTTGGGCCAGGTCAGAATCTGAGATGGCCACAGTGCCCACAGCAGGGCCAGAGACCTACCTAGAGTTTTCTTTCTGCTTCTGATTTTTTTCTGTTGTTTTGTTTTTGTTAGTTTAGATTTTAGTGTTTGTTTTCATTTTGGGGTTCATTTATTTGTTTGGCTGCTCTTTTTTTTTTTTTCTCTTTCATGTGTGTGTGTTTCTTTGTGTGTTTTTGTCTGTTTGGTTATGCTTTTACCATTTGTCTTGAGGTTCTTTGTTCATTTTTCCCCTTTTCTTATGTGTTGTGAGGCTTGCAGTGTCTTGGTGCTCTGGATAAGGGTCAGGCCTGAGCCTCTGAGGTGGGGGAGCTGAGTCCAGAACATTGGACCACCAGAGAACTCCCAGTCCCAGGGAATATTAATCAGCAAGAACTCTCCTAGAGGTCTCCATCTTACCACCAAGACCTAGCACCACCCAATGTCCAGCAAGCTCCAGTGCTGGCTGCCTCATGCCAAACAGGTAGCAAGACAGGAACAAAATCCCATCCATTAGCAGACATGCTGCTTAAAGTCAAAGTAAGCTCACAGACATCCTAAAACACACCACTGGACATGGCCCTGTCCATCAGAGGGACAAGATCCACCTCCACCTACCAGAACACAGGAACCAGTCCCCATCCCAACTGGAAGCCTACACAATCCACTGGACCAACCTCAGCCACTGGGGGCAGACACAAGAAGTAAGAAGAAGTATGGTATAACCCTGCAGCCTGCAGAAAAGAGACCCTAAACACAGCATTAAACAAAATGAGAAGACAGAGAAATATGCTGCAGAAGGAGTAAGGTAAAAACCCACAAGACCAAACAAATGAAGAGGAAATAGGCAGTCTACCTGAAAAAGAATTCAGAGTAATGATAGTAAAATGATCCAAAATCTCAGAAATAGAATTGAGAAAATACAAGAAACAGTTAACAGAGATATACAAGAAGAAAAGAACAAACAGTGATGAACAACACAATAACTGAAATTAAAAATACTCTAGAAGGAATCAATAGCAGAATAACTGATAAGTGAGCTGGAAGATAGAATGGTGGAAATAACTGCCATGGATCAGGATAAAGAAAACAGAATGAAAAGAATTGAGCATAGTCTCAGAGATTTCTGGAACAAAATTAAGTGTACCAACATGCGAATTATAGGGGTCCCAGAAGAAGAAGAGAAAGAAAAAGAGTCTGAGAAAATATTTGAAGAGATTACAGTTGAAAACTTCCTTAACATGGGAAAGGAAAGAGTCAATCAAATTCAGGAAGCACAGAGAGTCCTATACAGGATAAAACCAAGGAGAAACACAATGAGACACATATTATTCAAACCATCAAGAATTAATTAGAAGGAAAAAATAATAAAAGCAGTGGCTTTTCTGTGAGCTTACTTTGACTTTAAGTGGGAAACACAAGAGAAGACAAACCCAAAACAATTAAGGAAACGGTAATAGGAACATACATATTGATAATTACCCTAAATGTGAATGGATTAAATGCTCCAACAAAAAGACACAGACTGGCTGAATAGATACAGAAGCAAGACCCATATATATGCTGTCTACAAGAGACGCACTTCAGACTTAGGGACACATACAGACTGAAAGTGAGGGGATGGAAAAAGACATTCCATGCAAATGGAAATCAAAAGAAAGCTGAAGTAGCATTACTTATATCAGATAAAATAGAATTTAACTAAAGATTGTTACAAGAGGCAAGGAAAGACACTACATAATGATCAAGGGATAAATCCAAGAAAAAGATTAAACAATTATAGGGCTTCCCTGGTGGTGCAGTGGTTGAGAGTCTGCCTGCTGATGCAGGGTACACGGGTTTGTGCCCTGATTCAGGAAGATCCCACATGCCACAGAGCAGCTAGGCCTGTGAGCCATGGCCACTGAGGCTGTGCATCTGGAGCCTGTGCTCCACAACAGGAGAGGCCACAACAGTGAGAGGCCCGCATACTGCAAAATATATATATATATATATATATATATATAAATATATATGCGCTGGGAGTTCCCTGGTGGCCCAGGGGTTAAGAATTCACCTGCCAACGCAGGGGTCACAGGTTCGATCCCTGGTCCGGGAAGATCCCATATGCTGTGGAGCAATTAAGCCTATGCACCGCAACTACTGAGCCTGTGCTCTAGAGCCTGGGAGCCACAACTACTGAGCCCACATGCCACAACTACTAAAGGCTGCATGTCTAGAGCCTGTGCCCAACAAGAGACGCCACCACAGTGAGAAGCACGTGCCCTGCAACAAAGAGTAGGCCTTGCTCTCCACAACTAGAGGAAACCTGCATACAGCAATGAAGACCCAACCATAAATAAATAAATAAATAAATAGCCATAAATAAATAAATAAATAAATTTAGCCATAAATAAATAAATAAATTTATTTATTTAAAAAATTTATATGCACCAAACAAGGAGGACATCAATACATAAGGCAGATGTTAACAGCCATAAATGGGGAAATGGACAGTAACACAATAACAGTGGGGAATTTAACACCTCACTTACACCAATGGATAGATCATCCAGACAGAAAATTAATAAGGAAACACAAACTTTAAGTGACAAAATATAACAGATGGATGTAATTGATATTTATAGGACATTCTGTCCAAAAACTGCAGAAAACAATTTATTCTCAAGGGCACACGGAATATTCACCAGGATAAATCACATCTAGGGTCACAAGTCAAGACTCAGTAAATTTAAGAAAACTGAAATTGTATCAAGCATTTTTTCCAAACACAATGCTATGAGTTTAGAAATCAATTACAGGGAAAAAAACCCTGTAAAAAACACAAAAACATGGAGGCTAAACAACATGCTACTAAATAACCAACAGATAACTGAAGAAAAAAAAGAAGAAATCAAAAAAATACGTAGAGACAGATGACAATGAAAACACAATAACCCCAAACCTATGGGATGCAGCAAAAGCAGTTCTAAGAGGGAAGTTTATAGCAATACAATCTTACCCAAAGAAACAAGAAAAATTACAAATAAGCAATCTAATCTTACTCCTAAAGGAACTAGAGAAAAAGATCAATAGAAGCAGCAATGTTAGTAGAAGGAAAGAAATCATAAATATCAGAGCAGAAATAAATGAAATAGAAATGAAGAAAACAATAGCAAAGATCAATAAAACTAAAAGCTGGTTTTTTGAGAAGATAAATAAAATTGATAAACTTTTAGCCAGACTCATCAAGAAAAAGAGGGAGAAGACTCAAACCAATAAAATTAGAAATGATAAGGAAATTTCAACAGGCACCACAGAAATAAAAGTGTTCCTAAGAGACTATTACAAGCAACTCTATGCCAACAAAGTGGACAACCTGGAAGAAATGCACAAATTCGTAGAAAGGCATAACATTCCAAGACTGAACCAGGAAGAAATACAAAATATTAAAAGACCAATCTCAAGTAATGAAATTGAAACTGTAATTAAAAATCTTCCAACAAGCAAAAGTCCAGGATCAGATGGCTTCACAGGTGACATCTATCAATCATTTGGAGAAGAGCTAGCACCCATCCTTCTCAAACTCTTCCAAAATATTGCTGAGGAAGGAACACACACAAACTCATTCTACAAGGCCACCATCACCCTGACACCAAAACCAGACAAGGATATCACAAAAAAAGTAAATTTTAGACCAATATCACTGATGAATATAGACACAAAAATCCTCAACAAAATACTAGCAAACAGAATCCAACAACACATGAAAAGGATCATAGACCATGATCAAGTGGGATTTATCCCAGGGATGTAAGGATTCTTCAATGTATGCAAATCAATCAATGTGATACAATGTATTAACAAATAGAAGAATAAAAATAATATGATCATCTCAATAGATGCAGAAAAAGCTTTTAATAAAATTCACACCAATTTATGATAAAATACTCTCCAGAAAACGGGCATAGAGGAAACCTACCACAGCATAATAAAGACCATGTATGAAAACCCACAGCAATCATCATTCTCAATGGTGAAAAACTGAATGCTTTTCCTCTAAGATCAGGAATAAGACAAGGATGTCCACTATTATTCAACATAGCTTTGGAAATCCTAGCTATGGCAGTCAGAGAAGAAAAAGAAATAAAAGGAATCCAAATTGGAAAAGAAGAAGTAAAGATGTCACTGCTTGCATGACATGATGACATGACACTATACATAGAGAATCCTAAAGACGCTACCAGAAAACTACTAGAGCTCATCAGTGAATGTGGTAAAGTTACAGGGTAACTTGTATTCCTATACACTAACAAAGAAAGATTAGAAATGGAAATTAAGGAAACAATCTCATTCACCATTGCAACAAAAAGAATAAAATATATAGGAATAAACCTATCTAAGGTGGTAAAAGACCTGTACTCAGAAAACTATAAGACACTGATGAAAGAAATCAAAGATGACACAGACAGTTGGAGAGATATACCATGTTCTTGGGTTGGAAGAATCAATATTGTGAAAATGACTATACTACCCAAAGCAATCTACAGATTCAGTGCAATCCCTCTCAAATTACCAATGGCATTTTTCACAGAACTAGAACAAAAAATCTTAAAACTTGTATGGGGACAAAAAAGATCCTGGATAGCCAAATCGATCTTGAGAAGAAAAAAAAAAAGAATTGGAGCTGGAGGAATCAGTCTCCCTGACTTCAGACTATGCTATAAAGCTACAGTAATCAAGACAGTATGGTACTGGCACAAAAATAGAAATATAGATCAATGGTACAGGATAGAAAGCCCAGAGATAAACCCACACTCTTATGGTCAACTAACCTATGACAAAGGAGGCAAGAATATACAATGGAGAAAAGACAGGCTCTTCAATAAGTGGTGCTGGAAAAACTGGACAACTACATGGAATTGAATGAAATTAGAACACTCTCTAACACCATACACAAAAGAAAACTCAAAATGGAATAAAGACCATAATGTAAGAATGGACACTAAAACTCTTAGAAGAAAACATAGGAAGAAAACTCTTTGACATAAATCACAGCAATATTTTTTTGACCCACCTCCTAGAATAATGGAAACAAAAACAAAAATAAATGGGACCTAATGAAACTTAAAAGCTTTAGCACAGCAAAGGAACCCATAAACAAGATGAAAATACAACCCTCAGAATGCGAGAAAATATTTGCAAATGAATCAACGGACAAAGAATTAATCTTCAAAGTATACAAACAGTTCATGCAGCTCTATATCAAAAAAACAAACAAACAAACAACCCAACCAAAAAATGGGCACAAGAAACATAGACGTTTCTTCAAAGAAGACATACAGATGGGCAAGAGACACCTGAAAAGGTGCTCAACATCACTTATTATTAGAGAAATGCAAATCAGAACTACAATGATTTATCACCTCACACTAATTAGAATTGGCATCATCAGAAAATCTACAAACAACAAATGCTGGAGAGGGTGTGGAGAAAAGGGAACCCTCTTGCACTGTGGGAATGTAAATTGATACAGCCACTATGGGGAACAGTATGGAGGTTCCTTAAAAAATTAAAAACAAAACTACCATTTGACCCAGCAATCCCACAAGTGAGCATATACCCAGAGAAAACCATAGTTCCAAAAGATACATGCACCCCAATGTTCATTGCAGCACTATTTACAATAGCCAGGTCATGGAAACAACCTAAGTGTTCATCAACAGATAAATGAATAAAGAAGATATGGTACATATATACAGTGGAATATTCCTCAGCCATAAAAAGGAACGAAATTGGGTCATTTGTAGAGTTGTGGTTGGCCCTAGTGACTGCCATACAGGGTGAAGTAAGTTAGAAAGAGAAAAACAAATATCATATATTAATGCATATATGTGGAATCTAGAAAAATGGTACAGATGAGTCTGTTTGAAAGGCAGAAATAGAGACACAGATGTAGACAACAAATATATGGACACCAAGAGGGGAAAGAGGTGTGGGAAGAACTGGGAGACTGGGATTTACATATATACACTAATGTGTATAAAATTGATACCTACTGAGAACCCACTGTATAGCACAGGTAACTCCACTTTGTTGTACAGTAGAAACAAACAAGACATTGTAAATCAACTATACACCAAGAAATAAAAAAAGAAAGAAAGAAAAAACCACGAGATGGAGTTTCCTCAAAAAAATATATAACTACCATACAATTCATCAATCCCAATTTGAGATATTATTCTGAAAGATAAAAAAACACCCACTATGTCACATCAATATCTTAACCCCCATGTGAATCATTCACAATAACCAAGACTTGGAAACACCCTAAATATCCACTGGTGGATGAATAGATAAAGAAGATGTTGTATATATATGATGAATTATTACTCAGCCTTAAAGTAGATGGAATCCTGCCATTTCTTACAACATGAGGAACCTTGAGGGCCCTATGGTAGGTGAAATCAGTCAGACATAGAAAGACAAATACCGTATGGTCTCACTTATATGTGGAATCTAAAGAAGCCATAATTGAAGAAACAGAGAGTAGATTGTTGGTTGCCATTGGCTGAGTGGTGGGGAAAATGGGGCGGTGTTGGTCAAAGTGTTCAAACTTCCAGTTATAAGAGTAATAATTTCTGAGGAATCCAATATTCAGCATGGTGACTCTAACAATACTCTCTTATCTACTTGAAATTTGGTAAAAGAGTAGATCTTAGATGTTCTCACCAACATAACTACAAGAACAAAACAACAGCAATGAAAATGACAATTATGTGTATGTGCTAGCTAACCTTATTGTGGTAAGAATTTTGCAATATATACAAGCATGAAATAGTCATATTATATACCTTAAATTTACAATGTTTTAATTAACTATATCTCAATAAAGTTTAGGAAAAAAGGAGAGAAAAAAAGTTCCAGAGATATTCTCAACAGCATAATGGACAGAAGAAGACAGAGAAGAGAATCAGTGATCTGGAAGACAGAACAATAAAAATGACTCAATTTGAGTACAGTAAGTCCCCTACATAAGATCCTTCAAGTTGTGAACTTTCAAAGATGTGAACGTGTGTTCACATGCCCAATCAAGTAAGTTAGTTCACCTGTGTGTTGTACATTGTCACATGCGTGCATCCTGTACAAGTGGTTGTGCTTTTGTATACTTTACTGTACAGCACTGTTGCTGTGCAACACAAGGAGCTTACTAATGAAGACCCGATGTAATTGGAGGCCCAGAGAAAGGATGAAGAGAGACAAGAGGAAGAAGTAACTGAAGAACTGAAGAGATTCATGATGCAGGAAATGGCAAGGGGATTTTCTTTATTTGAGGAGACACTTAATTTTTGAGGCACAGGACTGAAACTTAGAATGGTACACAAAGGTTGTAGCAGCCATTTGGAATGCAATCCAGTGCTACTGTGTCATCTATGATGAGGAAAAAAAGTTTCTACCCAAGCATCACTGGATCATTTATTTCAGGAGGGTTGATAGAATTGAATCCAGTAAGGAACCAGAACCTGTGCCATCAACGTCAGACATGTGTGAAATTGCAGCTAGCCCTCCATCTCCTATTGCTGACAATCCTTCAGTTCTACCATCTCCCACCTCCTCTCCCTCCTTCAGTCAGTAACCCTTCTTGCCTGTTCACTCGATGCCAGCCCCTGTATGCCAGCTGTTGTACTGTACTACTGTACTTTTCAAGGTACCATATTGTAAGATTAAAAATGTTTTCTTTATTTTTTGTTTGTTTTTTATGTTTTATTTGTGTGAAAAGTGTTATAAACCTATTACAGTACAGTACTATATAGCCGATTGTGTTAGGTGGGTATCTAGACTAACTTTGTTGGAGTTACGAACAAATTGGACTTACAAGCAGACTGTCAGAATGGAACTTGTTTGTATGTAGGGGACTTACTATAGAGAGAAAATAGAAAAGTTATTCAAAGAAATAATGGCTTAAATTTTCAAACACTTGGCAAAGGGCATAAACCTACAAATTTAAGCAGCTTTAAAAAACTCATACAGGGCTTCCCTGGTGGTGCAGTGGTTGAGAGTCTGCCTGCCGATGCAGGGGACACGGGTTCGTGCCCCAGTCCAGGAAGATCCCACATGCCGTGGAGCGGCTGGGCCCGTGAGCCATGGCCACTGAGCCTGCACGTCTGCAGCCTGTGCTCCACAACGGGAGAGGCCACAACAGTGAGAGGCCCGTGTACCACAAAAAAAAAAAAGAAAAACAAACAAAAAAAAAACAAAAAAAACCCCTCAAACATAAGCTCAAAGAAATCCATGCCAAGACACATCAAAATCAAACTTCTAAAAAGTAAAGACAAAGGAAACACAATTGAAATTAGTGAGAAATAACACCTTACCAAATGGAGAAAAACAATAGTATGACAACAGACTTCTTATCAGATACCAGAGAAGACAGAAAGAAGTGGTGTGAAGTATTTTAAGTACAAAAAAAAAAAAAATCCAGATACTTTTCCAACTGAAAATATCTTTCAATAAAGGAGAGGAAATTAAGATATTCTTAGATGAAGGAACTAAGATAATTTTTCACCAGATTAGACACAAAAATAGCTACAGGAAGTTAATCTAGAAAGAAAGAAAATAATGAAATGAGGATAATTGGGACATCAGTAAGGAATAAACAACAGAGCCAGCAAAAATTAGAGTATGTACAATAAGCTTTACTTTCCTTGAGTTTTATATATAATGTGTGACAGTTAAAGCAAAAATTATATGACCACCTGGTGTGGTTCTAAGTGTATGTAGGGGATGTATTTTAAACAATTGTATTATAACCAGGGAAGACAAAGGGAGGTATACTTCACTAGAACTGATAAAAGGCAGTATCATTAGATTCTGAGTATATAGATATATACATACAAAAATATATACATATAAAATACTTATGCCATATATGTATATATATATATGACAAGCAAGAATGACAATGAAAAAAGATGACACAAATTACTTATATACAAATATATACATAATGTAATACCTAGATCAACTACTTAAAAAGCAATACAAAATACATAGGCAAAAACAGTGAAAATAAATCTAAATGAAATTCTAAATATATTCAAGTAATCCACAGGAAAGCAGGAAATGAATACAGAAAAGCAAAATACATAACAAGCAATCAGAAAAAATATATAAAATTCAAATTTATACCCTAATCTATCAATTATTACATTAAATGAAAGTGATCTAAATACACTAAAAGGCAGAGAATGAATACCATAGGTAACATCAGTCAAATCATAGACTACGAAGCTCCAGGTCCTTGATACCCTATGGAAACATTAAAATAACAACTCCAGATTGTTTAAAATAAATTTATAGGAGTTATGGTAATCAAAAATCTACAGCCACAAATCAAACAACCTAATCATGAAAAAGCCACATTCCAAATGATTTTAAAAATTAAGGCATTTTTACTTGCCCTTGCTCTACACTTTCTCTAGCACAGCATGGTCCTGAAGGAGCAGAGCAGAACAATTTGCTATGTTACTGTTTTCCCTGATTTGGAGCTCAGACTGGGAAAGCTGGCATAATTTGGATCTCAGGCTGTGAAAGACTGCAGAAGGAAATGTGTGAAATAATTGAAATAATAAATTCACTAGAAAGGTCCACAGCAGATTTGATCAGGCAGATGAGAGTCAGTGAACATAAATATAGGACAAATGAAATAGTCAAGTATGAAGTGGAGAAAGGAAAAATAATAAAGAAAAATAAACACAGATTTATGGGACAGAATCAAGTGGAACTGATATATATTATGGGAGTCCCAAAAGGAGAGGTAGAAAAAGGGGTAGAGAGATTTTTGAAAGAAAAAAATGGCTGAAAACTTCACAAGTTTGAGGAAATACATGGATCTACAAATCCAATATGCTCAATGAACTCTAAGTATGATAAACAAAGAGACTCACACTGAGATACATTATAATTTAGCTATCAAAAGACAAAGGAAAAATTTGAAAGCAACAATAGAAAAGTGACTTGTAATGGCCAATGAATCCTCAATAAGATCACCAAAAGATTCCTCAGCAAAAAACATGTAGTCCAGAAGGCAGTTGAATAATATATTTAAAGCACTGAGAGGGAAAAAAAACTGCTTAAAATCTACAGCTTTAAAATCCTATATCCTTCATATCTGTCCTTCAAACATGAAGGAGAAATTAAGACATTCCCAGATACACAAAAAGTGGAGAGAATTAATTATCACTACATCTACCCTATAGTGGATGTGATAGGGAATGATTCTAGTTGAAATGAAAGAGACAATAACTTCAACCATACAAAAATATAAAGCTCATCTGTAAAGGGAAATACATGGACATATATAAAAATCAGTATGGTTGTAATTTTGGTTTGTAACTCTACTTTTTATTCTTCTGCCATTTTTGAAAGAAAAATAATTATAAATCTATATAAAGAGGTACACAATATATAAAGGAGTAATTTTTGACATCAATAACAACACGAGGAAGGATAGAGCATTAAAGGAGTACAGTTTTTATATATGACTGAAGATTAGTTGGTATCAGTTTACAATAGATTATTATAGCATTAGGATGTGGTATGTAATCCTCATGGTAATCAAAAGTAAGTATCTGTAGAGTATACACAGACAAAAATAAAAAGGGAATAAAAAATGTCACTACCCAAAACAATCAACTAATCAGTAAGGAAGGCAGTATTGGAAGAAATGTGATGGAAAAAACAAAAATTTATACTTACAGTAATTCCACCCCAATCAGTAATTACTTTAAATTTAAATGGATTAAACCCCCAGCAAGGCATAGATTGACAGAATGAATTTAAAAAAAAACAGAATTCAATTATGTACCATCTACAAGAGACTTAATTTAGATCTAGAGACATATATTTTGGAAATGAAAGGATAGAAAAATATATTCCATGAAAATAGTAACTAGAAGAGAGCAGGGATAGCTACACTAAAATCAGGCAAATAGACTTTAAGTTAAAAACTATTACAGGGCTTCCCTGATGCTGCAGTGGTTGAGAGTCCACCTGCCAATGCAGGGGACGTGGGTTCGTGCCCCAGTCTGGGAAGATACCACATGCTGTGGAGTGGTTGGGCCCGTGAGCCATGGCCACTGAGCCTGCACATCCAGAGCCTGCATGTCTGGAGCCTGTGCTCTGCAATGGAAGAGGCCACAACAGTGAGAGGCCCGTGTACCGAAAAAAAAAAAAAAAAAAACTATTACAAAAAATAAAGATATTATGTAATGATAGACGAGTCAATTCATCCAGAAAATTCAATAATTATAAATATATTTTCACAACTATCAGAGCTCTCAAAAGAACAAAGCAAACACTGATAGAATTAAAGGGAGAAATAGACAACTCTACAATAGTAAAAGGAGGCGTCAATGCCCCCACTCACACTAATGGATAGAACCAGACAGAAAAGTACTAAAGCAATAGAAGACTTGAACAACACTACAGATCAATTAAATAACAAAAAGGTACACAGGACACTTCACCCAACAAAAGCAGAATACACAATATTCTCAAGTGCATATGGAGTATTCTCCAGGATCAACAATATATTAGACCACAAAAAAGTCTTAATAAATTTTAAAAGTATGAAATTGCATAAAATATCACTTCTGATAAATGGAATGGAAGTCAAAACAAAATGTAATCACAAGCTCAAATAATTCTCATAGATAAGGTTCTAAGAAATAAAATTCCATACTCAAAAATCCTAAAACACATAAAGAAAAAAATACCATTTGTACAACCAGCAGAAACAATAGACAACAGACTTAGATTTATCAAGATTTCAGATAGTGGAATTATAAGACACATAATACAAGAATTAATAATGTTTAAAAACAATTTTAAAGACTGAAAATGATATAGTAAAGTGCAAGAGAGAATTTTTAAAATAAACATAGTTTTTAAAAAATTTAAGCATAAGTTCCAGAAATAAAAAAAATTAAATAATTGAATTAAAAACCTCTAATAGGTTTAGTGGCAAATTGACCAGAGTTGAAGGGAGAATTAGTGACAAGGGTGATAGAAGAGAAGAAATTGTCAAGAGAGCAACACAGAGAGACAAAAAGAGTTTTAAAAAAATTTGCAAAGGTTAAGAGACAAATTAAGAAGGACCAGCAGATCCAGTTGGAATACCATAATAGAAGAGAAGAAATGTACAGAATCAATATATAAAGATATAATAGCTAAGAAATTTCAAAAGTGACAAATTACATAAATTTGTATATTAAAACTGAAGGAATGTAAAGGAGGACAAATACAATAAAATATACAAGTCATTAATAGTTAGCAAGTAAAAGAAATAGAAAAATATTAAAAGCAACAAAAATTATGTATCTAGTACTCTTAGAAAAACTATAATTTCACCAATATCTAATTTTTCAATACCAACATGGAAGCCAGGTAACAGTGGATTTGTATCTTTGTTTTGCTGAGAGAATAACAACAACAAAAACAAAATAAAACAAACAAAATCCATCAACTCAGGATTTTATATCTGGCAATGGAATCTTTGAAAGTCAGAATAAATTTTTAGCAAACAAAAATTGAAAAAGTTTGACATCAATAGACCCATACCAAAAAATAGTGTAGAGAATGTTCTTCAAGCCTAAGTGAAATGACACCAGATAGAACATCTGAAAAGCGACAAGGAATGAGGAAGAAAGAAGTAAATATGTCAGTAAATTAAAACAAATACTAATTGTATAAAACAATAACAGCATCTTATGTGTTTAAAACAGAGATACACCTAAGACACATGAAAAAATCAAATATATCAATAGTGGAGAATAAAATTACAGTATTCTGAGGCCCTTATATTTTTCAGGTGGATGGTAAAGAATAATGATTAATTTTCCTAAAGTTAAGACTAGCTTTAAAATTTTCTAAGACAGCAATGAAAGAAATAGAGAATTTAACTTCCTAGTAGAGTGAAAAATGTCAAGAGAAAACTGCATAATAATCTAAAAGAAACAAAGAAAGAAAAAACCGGAAAAAGTGAGACAATTAACACAGAATAAAATGGATAAAAATATCAGTAAGTACCATAAATATAACCTGACTTAATACTTCATGTAATTTAAAAGGCAAAGAATGTCAGACTAAAATTCAAGATTAATTACAAAATGTTTATAAGATACACATATAAAACATAAGGAGAAATATATTCCAGAAAAATATTAATCAACAGTAATATGGCATAACTATAGTCATACAGGAAATAAATAGATAAAAATATTGTGGCACATAAAGGTCACTATATGTTGATAGAAGTTTCAGTTCACAATGACACCATAATTCATCACATCAAGAATTACACTCAACAAAATACTAGCAAACGGAATCCAACAGCACATTAAAGGATGATACACCATGATCAAGTGGGATTTATTCCAGGAATGCAAGGATTCTTCAATATACGCAAATCAATCAATGTGATAAACCATATTAACAAATTGAAGGAGAAAAATCATATGATCATCTCAATAGATGCAGAGAAAGCTTTTGACAAAATTCAACACCCATTTATGATAAAAACTCTGCAGAAAGTAGGCATAGAGGGAACTTTCCTCAATATAATAAAGGCCATATATAACAAACCCACAGCCCACATCATCCTCAATGGTGAAAGACTGAAAACATTTCCACTAAGATCAGGAACAAGACAAGGTTGCCCACTATCACCACTCTTATTCAACATAGTTTTGGAAGCTTTAGCCACAGCAATCAAAGAAGAAAAGGAAATAAAAGGAATCCAAATCGGAAAAGAAGAAGTAAAGCTGTCACTGTTTGCAGATGACATGATACTATACATAGAGAATCCTAAAGATGCTACAAGAAAACTACTAGAGCTAATCAATGAATCTGGTAAAGTAGCATGATAGAAAATTAATGCACAGAAATCTCTGGCATTCCTATACACCAATGATGAATAATCTGAAAGTGAAATCAAGAAAACACTCCCATTTACCATTGCAACAAAAAGAATAAAATATCTAGGAATAAACCTACCTAAGGAGACAAAAGACCTGTATGCAGAAAATTATAAGACACTGATGAAAGAAATTAAAGATGATAAAAATAGATGGAGAGATATACCATGTTCCTGGATTGGAAGAATCAACATTGTGAAAATGACTATAAAACACAAAGCAATCTACAGATTCAATGCAATCCCTATCAAACTACCACTGACATTTTTCAGAGAGCTAGAACAAAATTTTCACAATTTGTATGGAAGCACAAAAGACCCCAAATAGCCAAAGCAGTCTTGAGAATGAAAAACAGAGCTGGAGGAATCAGGATCCATGATTTCAGACTATACTACAAAGCTACAGTAATCAAGACAGTATGGTACTGGCACAAAAACAGAAATGTAGATCAATGGAACAGGATAGAAAGCCCAGAGATAAACCCACACACATATGGTCACCTTATCTTTGATAAAGGAGGCAGGAATGTATGGTGCAGAAAGAACAGCCTATTCAATAAGTGGTGCTGGGAAAACTGGAAAGGCACATGTAAAAGTATGAGATTAGATCACTCCCTAACACCATACAGAAAAATAAGCTCAAAATGGATTAAAGACCTAAATGTAAGACCAGAAACTATCAAACTCTTAGAGGAAAACATACAAAGAACATTCTATGACATAAATCACAGCAAGATCCTTTTTGACCCACTTCCTAGAGAAATGGAAATAAAAACAAAAATATACAAATTGGACCTAATGAAACGTCAAAGCTTTTGCGCAACAAAGGAAACCATAAACAAGACCAAAAGACAACCCTCAGAATGGGAGAAAATATTTTCAAATGAAGCAACTGACAAAGGATTAATCTCCAAAATTTATAAGCAGCTCATGCAGCTCAATAACAATAAAACAAACAAGCCAATCCAAAAACGGGTAGAAGACCTAAATAGACATTTCTCCAAAGAAGATATACAGACTGCCAACAAACACGTGAAAGAATGCTCAACTTCATTAATCATTAGAGAAATGCAGTTCAAAACTACAATGAGATATCATCTCACACCAATCAGAATGGCCATCGTCAAAAAATCTAGAAACAATAAATGCTGGAGAGGATGTGGAGAAAAGGGAACACTCGTGCACTGCTGGTGGGAATGTGAATTGGTTCAGCCACTATAGATAACAGTATGCAGGTTCCTTTAAAAACTACAAATAGAGCTGTCATATGACCCAGCAATCCCACTACTGGGCACATACCCTGAGAAAACCATAATTCAAAAAGAGTCATGTACCAAAATGTTCATTGCAGCTCTATTTACAATAGCCCAGTGATGGAAGCAACCTAAGGGCCCATCGACAGATGAATGTATAAAGAAGATGTGGCACATATATACAATGGAATATTACTCAGCCATAAAAAGAAACGAAATTGAGCTATTTGTAATGAGGTGGATAGACCTAGAGTCTGTCATATAGAGTGAAGTAAGTCAGAAAGAGAAAGACAAATACCGTATGCTAACACATATATGTGGACTTTATGAAAAAAATGTCATGAAGAACCTAGGTGTAAGACAGGAATAAAGACACAGACCTACTAGAGAATGGAGTTGAGGATATGGGGAACGGAAAGGGTAAGATGTGGCAAAGTGAGAGGGAGTCATGGATATATATACCCTACCAAACGTAAGGTAGATAGCTAGTGGGAAGCAGCCGCATAGCACAGGGAAATCAGCTCGGTGCTTTGTGACTGCCTGGAGGGGTGGGATAGGGAGGGTGGGAGGGAGGTAGATGCAAGAGAGAAGAGGTATGGGAATATATGTATATGTATAACTGATTCACTTTGTTATAAAGCAGAAACTAACACACCATTGTAAAGCAATTATACTCCAATAAAGATGTTAAAAAAAAATTACAACTTGTCATATCCTTTTGGGGACAAAAACTAAACAAAAGCAACTCAGTTTGTGTTGCCTGATTGGAAATCATTAGCTCTGGCGTAGGCTGTGGCACATAATGTGTTGTTGTTATAGAAAAGCTGATCATGTCATGTCTCACAAACTTTGGGGGACCTTAAAGAAACAGAATTAAGGCTCAAGTTATCTATAATATAATCAATTAAAAATAATGGATGCATGTAGAAAAAAAAATTGTAGTATACATCAGTCAATATGTGCCAGATTATAAAAAATTTAAAGAATGTTGCTAATTATTACTTCAATATGTTACCAATTATTAGACATATATGGTTTTCAGAGATGTGAAAATCTTAGAAGAAAGGATAAAACTTTTTAAATTATAAAAAAATATGTAAACATTGACAAACAAAGGAATAATAAATACATAATCATTGTGGGTGATTTTGGCCTACCTCACAATAACATGTAGAACAAGCAGAAAACACAATAAGCAACACAATTCACATTTTTGTGCAAAATGATATATATAAATTTATGTATATATCTATTTACATCTCTATATAAAATGATATATGTCAACTTATATATATATGTGCATGGATGTGTATATTACTATATATGTTTATATGTTTACATACATACAATTATATATATTATATAAATTCAGTATATGCATTATTTTCAAGACCACACAGAATATTTTTTAGAAATTATTACACACACATGGATTTTTTTTTTACTAAATATGTTCTACAGTACTGTTTAATCTGTCATTGGATAAATCTGCAGATGCAGAACCACATATACAGAGGGCTGGCTGTAAAGTTATATCTGGATATTCAACTGTGTGAAGGGTGGGCATCCTTAACCCCAACACTGTTCAAGGGTCAACTGTACATTGTATATGCATATACATATACACCTATATATCCATACACATATGGATATACAATGATTCTCCTTATTCATGGTAGTTCTATAAAGTTTCTATAGAAACCTATAGGACCCTATTCCTGCAAACGACTGAGAGAGCTAAGTCCTATGCTTTGGGATATAAAAATGAATAAACAATAGGCCTTGCCTTCAAATTCTTTATAGGCTCATGGAAAAGCAGACTGAAATAAATAATTGCAGTTAAAATTTGATAATATGGTATTAGAAGTATACCTGGGAAAATGGGGGGGTACAATGTAAGGTATAATCAGTTGCTTAGGGCAGAGCAGGCAGGAAAGACTTCACAGGAGAGATGATGCCCTCATGGGTTTTGAAAAAAAAAAAGAAATAACTACATATTGGTCATTTTTAAAGCACTGATAACATACAGGCCATATTCTGAAACTCCAGTAACATTTAGCTACAACTCATAATACATTTTAAAAAATCATAGTAACATATACTAGAAAATACCCACAAATTTAAGAATAAAGAAACATAAGTCATAGGTAAAAGAAGATAGGTATATAAAGTATAAAATATTTAGATATAAACAATCATAGCAAAGTTACATTTAAGGATTATGAGACGTTGGGCTTCCCTCATGGCACAGTGGTTGAGAGTCTGCCTGCCGATGCAGGGGACGCGGGTTCTTGCCCCGGTCCGGGAGGATCCCACGTGCCATGGAGTGGCTGGACCCGTGAGCCATGGCTGCTGAGACTGGAGGTCCAGAGCCTGTGCTCCACAACGGGAGAGGCCATAACAGTGGGAAGCCCATGTACCGCAAAAAAAAAAAAAATTATGAGACGCATTTAAAGCAATAATTAGAGCAAACTTTATAGCCTTAAGAGCTTATAATAGGAAAAAAGAAAGGTTAAAATTTAACAAATTAGCCAGTCAATTTAAGAAGTTAGAAGAAGAGCAACAGAATAAAAACACAGTAGGAGAATAATACAAATAATTGAAATTAATAAAACAAACTACACAGAGTGTCAACAACATCAAAGATTGTTGAAAGGCTAATAATATTGACAAACCTCTGGGAAAATATATAAAAACACAGTTCTGAGAATGAAAAAGTTTAATAGTTTAAAAGCAAAAACATGAAAAAGATGATAGAATATTATTGTTTATGCTAAAAATCTGAAAATTTGTTAGACATGAATACATTCTTAAAAAGTATAAGTTACTGAGGGAGGGGACTTCAAGATGGCAGAGGAGTAAGACGCGGAGATCATCTTATTCCCCACAAATACATCAAAAATACATGTACATGTGGAACAACTCCTACAGAACACCTACTGAATGCTGGCAGAAAACCTCAGACTTCCCAGAAGGCAGGAAAATCCCCACATACCTGGGTAGGGCAAAAGACAAAAGTAAAGAAACAGGGAAAATAGAATAAGGATGGGACCTGCACCTCTGGGAGAGAGCTGTGAAGGAGGAAACGTTTCCACACACTAGGAAGTCCCTTCATTGGCGGAGACAGGGGGTGCGTGGGCGGGAAGCTTTGGGGCCATGGAGGAGCGTGCAGCAACAGGGGTACAGAGGGCACAGTGGAGAGATTCCTGCACAGAGGATCAATGCCAACCAGCACTCACTGGCCTGAGAGGCTTGTCTGCTCAACTGCTGGGGCAGGTAGGGGCTGGAAGCTCAGGCTTGCTCTTCAGAGGTCAGACTGCAGGGAGAGGACTGGGGTTGGCTGGGTGAACACAGCCTGAAGGGGGCTAGTGTGCCACAGCTAACTGGGAGGGAGTCTGGGAAAAAGTCTGGACCTGCAGAAGAGCAAAAGACCATTGTTTTGGGTGTGTGAGGAGAGGGGATTCCTTCCCTGTCTGCCCACAGAAGATAGAGAACCACCTAAATGAGCTCCAGAGACAGACTCGAGCCACGTCTATCATCTTAGACAACAGAGATGGGCATGAAATGCTAAGGCTGCTGCTGCAACCACCAAGAATCCTGTGTGCAAGCACAGGTTACTATCCACAGACCCCAGGGAGCCTGTGAAGCCTGCAATTTCCAGGGTCCCATGATCCAGAGACGAGTTCCCTGGAAGAACAAACTGTGCGCCTGAGGCTCTTGTAAACTCACACCGGCCTCTGCCGCGACAGGCTCGCCCCACATTCCAATTATAACTATGGTAATCCCCTGTATCCCCAGCATGAGTGAGCCAGAACCCCCTAATCAACCACTGCTTTAACCCCATCCTGTCTGGGTGGGAACAGAAGCCTGAGGGCAACCTATATGCAGAGGCAAGGCCAAATGCAAAGCTGAACCCCAGGAGCTGTGTGAAAAACAAGAGAAAGGGAAATTTCTCCATGAAGCCTCAGGAGCAGTGGATTAAATCCCCACAATCAGCTTGAGGTACCCTGCATCTGTGGAATACCTGAACAGATAAAAAATCAACCCAAAATTGAAGTGGTGGACTTTGGAGCAAATGTAGGCACGGGGTTTGCTGTTAGCAACTGATGTATTTCTGATTTTTATGTTTATCTTAGTATAGTTTTTAACACTTGTTATCATTGGCAGATTTGTTTAATGATTTGGTTGCTCTTTTCTTTTTATTTTTTAATTACAATTTAAAACTTTTCATTTTAATAATTAAAAAAATTTTATCTAATAACTTTATTTTATTTTATGTCTTTTTTTCGTCCCTTTCATCTGAGCTGTGTGGCTAACAGGGAATTGGTGCTCTGGCAGGGTGCCAGGCCTGAGCCTCTGAGGAGGGAGAGCTGATTTCAGGATATTGGACCAGCAGGGATTTCAGGGCCCCACGTAATGTCAATTGGGGAGAGCTCTTCCAGAGATCTCTGTCTCAGTGTTAAGACCAAGCTCCACCCAACAGTCAGCAAGCACCAGTGCTGGATGTCCCATGCCAAACAAATATCAAGACAGGAACACAACACCATGCATTAGCAGAGAGGCTGCTTAAATCATAATAAGGTCACAGACACACCAAATCACACCACTGGACACAGCCCTGCCCAGCAGAAAGACAAGATCCAGCCCCACAAATGACAAGACAGGAATCAGTCCTCTCCACCAGGAAGACTACACAACCCACTGAATGAAAGTTACACACTGTGGGCAGACACAAAAAAACATGGAAACTACGAACATGCAGCCTGTGAAAAGGAGACCCCAAACACAGTAAGTTAAGCCAAATGGGAAGACAGAGAAATATAAGCAGATGAAGGAGCAAGGTAAAAACCCACCAGACCAATCAAATGAAGAGGAAACAGGCATTCTACCCTAAAAATAATTCAGAATAATGATAGTAAAGATGATCCAAAGTCTTGGAAATGGAATGGAGAAAATACAAGAAACATTTAACAAGGGCCAAGAAGAAGTTAAGAGCAAACAAACAATGATGAACAACACAATAAGTGAAATTAAAACTTTTCTGGAAGGAATTAATAGCAGAATAACTGAGGCAGAAGAATGGATAAGTGACCTGGAAGATAAAATAGTGGAAATAACTACAGCAGAGCAGAATAAAGTAAAAAGAATGAAAATAATTGAGGACAGAGTCAAAGACCTCTGGGACAATGTTAAATGCATGAACATTCAAATTATAGGGGTCCCAGAAGAAAGAAAGGGACTGAGAAAATATTTGAAGAAATTATAGTTGAAATCTTCCCTAACATGGGATGGAAGTAGTCAATCAAGTCAAGGAAGTGCACAGTGTCCAAAACAGGATACATCCAATGAGAAACACACCAAGACACATATTAATCAAACTATAAAAAATTAACTACAAAGAAAATATATTAAAAGCAGCAAGGGAAAAGCAACAAATAAAATACAAGGGAATTCCCATAAGGTTAACAGCTGATCTTTCATCAGAAACTCTGCAAACCAAAAGGGAGTGGCAGGACATATTTAAGGTGATGAAAGGGAAAAACCTACAACAAATGTTACTCTAACCAGCAATGATCTCATTCAGATTTGATGGAGAAATTAAGACCTTTACAGATAAGCAAAAGTTAAGGGAATTTAGCACTCCCAAACCAGGTTTACAACAAATGCTAAAGGAACTTCTCTAGGCTGGAAACACAAGAAAAGCAAAAGACCTACAAACATGAACACAAAACAATTAAGAAAATGGTAATAGGAATATACATATCGATAATTACCTTAAATGTGAATGTATTAAATGCTCCAACCAAAAGACATAGACTGGCTGAATGGATACAAAAACAAGACCCATATATATATACTGTCTACAAAAGACCTACTTCAGACCTAGGGACACATACAGACTGAAAGTGAGGGGATAGAAATAGATATTCCATGCAAATGGAAATGAAAAGAAAGCTGAAGTAGCAATACTCATATGAAAAGTAGACTTTAAAATAAAGTATATTACAAAAGAAAAAGAAGGACACTACACACTGCTCAAGGGATTAATCAAAGAAATAGACATAACAATTGTAAATATTGATACACCAATCATAGGACCACTTCAATACAAAAGGCAAATGCTAACAGCCATAAAAGGGAAAATTGACAGTAACACAATAATAATAGGGGACTTTAACACACTACTTTGACTAATGGACAGATCATCCAATATGAAAATAAATAAGGACACACAAGCTTTAAATGACACATTAAACAAAATGGACTTAATTGATATTTAAAGGAGATTCCATCCAAAAAAAACAGAATACGCTTCCTTCTCAAGAGCTCATGGAACATTTTCCAGGCTAGATCATGTCTTGGGTCAAAAATCAAGCCTTGGTACATTTAAGAAAACTGAAAATGTATCAAGTATATTTTCTGACCTCAAAGCTATGAGACTAGATATCAATTACAGGAAAAAACAACTGTAAAAAACACAAACACATGGAGGCTCAAAAATACACTACTAAATAACAAAGCAATCACTGAAGAAATAAAAAGGAAATAAAAAAATACCTAAAACAAGTGACAATGAAAACATGATGACCTAAAATCTATGGGATACAGCAAAAGCAGTTCTAAGAGAGAAGCTTACAGCAATGCAATCCTACCACAAGAAAAGAAAAATCAGAAATAAACCACCTAAAGCAATTAGAGAAAGAAGAACAAAAAACCCCAAAGTTAGCAGTAGGAAAGAAATCATAAAATTCAGTTCAGAAATAAATGAAAAAGAAATGAAGAAAACAGTAGCAAATGTCAATAAAACTAAAATCTGGTACATTGAGAAGATAAACAAAATTGATAAACCACTAGCCAGATTCATCAAGAAAAAAAAGGGAGAAGACTCAAATCAAAAGAACTAGAAATGAAAAAGGAGAAGTAACAAATGACACTGCAGAAATACAAAGAATCATGAGGGATTACTACTTGTAACTATATGCCAATAAAATAGAAAAATACTTAGAAAAGCACAACCTTCCAAGACTGAATGAGGAAGAAATAGAAAATATAAACAGAAAAATCATAAACCCTGAAATTGAAACTGTGATTAAAAATCTTCCAACAAACAAAAGCCAAGGACCAGATGTCTTCACAGGCGAATTCTATCAAACATTTAGAGAAGAGCTAACACCTATCCTTCTATAACACTTCCAAATATAGCAGAGGGAGGAACATACCCAAACATATTCTAAGAGGCCACCATCACTCTGATACCCAAACCAGGCAAAGATGTTCAGAAAGAAAGAAAATTACAGGCCTATATCACTGATGAACATAGACACAAAAGTCCACAACAAAATACTACCAAGCTGAATCCAACAGCACATTAAAAGGATCATACGTCATGATTAAGTAGGGTTTGTCCCAGGAATGCAAGGATTTTTCAATATACGCAAATAAAGCAATGTGATACATCATATTAACAAATTGAGAGATAAAAACCATATGATTATCTCAATAGATGCAGAAAAAGCTTTTGACAAAATTCAACACCCATTTATGATAAACACTCTTAGAAAGTAGGCATACAGGGAACTTACCTCAACATAATAAAGGCCATATATGACAAGCCCACAGCCAACATCATCCTCAATGGTGAAAAACTGAAAACATTTCCTCTAAAATCAGGTAAAAGAAAAGGATGCCCACTCTCACCACCATTTTTCAACATAGTTTTGAAACTTTTATGTACAACAATAAGAGAAGAAAAAGAAATAAAAGGAATCCAAATCAGAAAAGAAATAAAGCTGTCACTGTTTGCAGATAACATGACACTATACATAGAGAATCCTAAAGATGCCACCAGAAAACTACTAGAACTAGTCAATTAATTTGGTAAAGTAGCAGGATACAAAATTAATGCACAGAAATCTCTTGCATTCCTATAAACTGATGATGAAAAATCTGAATGAGAAATTAAAGAAACCCTCCCATTTCATATTGCAACGAAAAGAATAAAATACCTAGGAATAAACATAACTGAGGAGACAAAAGACCTGTATGCAGAAAGCTATAAACCACTGATGAGAGAAATTAAAGATGATATAAACACATGGAGAGATATATCATGTTCTTGGATTGGGAGAATCAACATTGTGAAAATGACTATAAAACACAAAGCAATCTACAGATTCAATGCAATCCCTATCAAACTACCAATGGCATTTTTCACAGAACTAGAACAAAAATTTTTACAATTTGTATGGAAACACAAAAGACCCTGAAGAGCCAAAGCAATCTTGAGAAAGAAAAACAGAGCTGGAGGAATCAGGCTCCCTGACTTCAGACTATACTACAAAACTACAGTCATCAAGACAGTATGGTACTGCCACAAAAAGAGAAATATTGATCAATGGAACAGGAAAGAAATCCCACTGATAAACCCATGCACATATGGTCCACTTATCTTTGATAAAGGAAGCAAGAATATACAATGGAGGAAAGGCATCCTGTTCAATAAGTGTTACTGGGAAAACTGGACGGTTTCATGTAAAAGAATGAAATTAGAACACTTCCTAACACCATACAAAAAAATAAACTCGAAATGGATTAAAGGCGTAAATGTAAACCCAGACACTATAAAACTTTAGAGGAAAAAGTAGAAAGAACACACTTTCACATAAATAACAGCAAGGTCCTTTTTGACTCGCTTCCTAGAGTAATGGAAATAAAATAAAAAATAAACAAATGGGACCTAATGAAACTTAAAAGCTTTTGCACAGTGAAGGAAACCATAAACAAGACCAAGAGAGAACACTCAGAATGGGAGAAAATTGTTGCAATAGAAGCAAATGACAAAGGATTAATCTCCAAAATATACAAAACTCATGCAGCTCAATATCAAAAAAGCAAACCCAATCCAAAATGGCTAGAAGTTCTAAATAGACATTTCTCCAAAGAAGAATTTTTTTTCAATTTTTAATAATTATTTTTTAATAATTTATTTATTTATTTATTTATTTATTTATTTATTTATTTATTTATGTGTGTCTCCCTTTTCTTCTGAGCCGTGTGGCTGACAGCACCTTGGTGCTCCAGCCTGGTGTCAGTCCTGTGCCTCTGATGTGGGAGAGCCGAGTTCAAGACATTGGTCCAACACAGACCTCCCGACTCCATGTAATATCAAACAGCAAAAGCTCTTTCAGAGGTTTCAACACTCAGCCCCAGCAACTATCAACGACCAGCAAGCTACAGTGCTGGACACACTATGCCAAACAACTAGCAAGACAGGGACACAACCTGACCCATTAGCAGAGAGGCTGCCTGAAATCATAATAAGGACACAGACACCCCAAAACACACCACCAGATGCGGACATGTCCATCAGAAAGACAAGATCCAACCTCATCCACCACAACACAGGCACCAGTCCCTTCCACCAGGAAGCCTACACTACTCACTGAACCAACCATAGCCACTGGGAGCAGACACCAAAAGCAATGGGAACTACAAACGTGCAGTCTGTGAAAAGAAGACCCCAAACACAGTAACTTAAGCAAAATGAGAAGACAGAGAAACACACAGCAGATGAAGGAGCAAGGTAAAACCCACCAGCCCAACCAAATGAAGAGGAAATAGGCAGTGTACCTGAAAAAGAATTCAGAGTAATGATAGTAAAGAAGATGCGAAATCTTGGAAATAGAATGAAGAAAATATGAAAAACGTTTAAGAAGGACACATAAGAAGTAAAGAGCAAACAAAACCATGATAAACAACACAATAAATGAAATTAAAAATTCTCTAGAAGGGATCAATAGCAGAATAAATGAGGCAGAAAAACGGATATGTGACCTGGAAAATAAAATACTGAAAATAACTACTGCAGAGCAGAAAAAAGAATGAAAAGAATTGGGGACAGTCTCAGAGATGTCTGGGGCAACATTAAATGCACAAACATCAAATGACAGGGGTCTTCAAAGAAGAAGAGAAAAAGAAACGGACTGAGAAAATATTTGAAGAGATTATAGTTGAAAATTTTTCTAATATGGGAAATGAAATATTCAATCAAGTCCAGGAAGAGCAGAGTCCCACACAGGATAAATCCAAGGACAAACATGCCAAGACACATATTAATCAAACTATCAAAAACAAAGAAAACATATTAAAAGCAGCAAGGGAAAAACAACAAATAACACACAAAGGAATCTCCATAAGGTTAACAGCTGATCTTTCAGCAGAAACTCTGCAAACCAGAAGGAATGGCAGGACATATCTAAAGTGATGAAAGAGAGAAACCTACAACCAAGATTACTCTACCCAGAAAGGATCTCATTCAGATTCGACAGAGAAATTCAAACCTTTACAGACAAGCAAAAGCCAACAGAATTCAGCACCACCAAAGCAGCTTTACAACAAATGCTAAAGGAAGTTCTTTAGGCAGGAAACATAAGAGAAGGAAAGACCTACAATAACAAACACAAAACAATTAAGAAAATGGTAATAGAATCATACATACTGATAATTACCTTAAATGTAAATGGATTAAACACTGCAACCACAACACATACAATGGTTGAATGGATACAAAAACAAAACCTGTTTATACGTTGTCTACAAGAGACCCAGTTCAGACCTAGGGACACATACTGTCTGAAAGTGAGGGGATGCAAAAGGATATTCTATGCAAATGTAAATCAAAAGAAAGCTGGTGTAGCAATTCTCATATCAGAAAAAATAGGATTTAAAATAAAGACTATTACAAGAGACAAAGAAAAACCCTACATACTGTTCAAGGGATCAATCCAAGAAGAAAATATAAAAACTGTACATATTTATGCACACAACATAGGAGCATGTCAGTACATAAGGTAAATTCTAACAGTCATAAAAGGGGAAATCAACAGTAACACAATCATAGTAGGCGAATTTAACACCCCACTTTCACCAATGGACAGATCATCCAAAATGAAAATAAATAAGGAAACACAAGCTTTACTTTAAACAAGATGGACTTAATTGATATTTACAGGACATTCCATCCAAAAATAAGAAAATACACTTTCTTCTCAAGTGCTCATGGAACATTCTCCAGGATAGATCATATCTTCGGTCACAAATAAAGCCTTGGAAAATTTAAGAAAATTGAAATTCTGACCACAATGCTATGATACTAGGTATCGACCACAGGAAAAAACCCTGTAAAAAATACAAACACGTGGAGGCTAAACAATATACTACTTAATAAACAAAAGATCACTGAAGAAATCAAAGAGGAATCAAAAATTACCTAGAAAAAATGACAATGAAAACTCAACAACCCAAAACCTATGAGATACAGCAAAAACAGTTCTAAGCGGAAAGTTTACAGCAATACAATCCTACCTCAAGAAAATAGAAACACCTCAAATAAACAACATAACCTTACACCTAAAGCAATTAGACCAAGAAGAACAACAACAACAAAAGAACCCAAAGTTTTCAGAAGGAAAGAAATCATAAAGATGAGATAAGAAATAAATGAAAAAGAAATGAAGGAAACAATAGTAAAGATCAATAAAACTAAAAGCTGGTTCTTTAAGAAAATAAACAAAATTGATAAACCATTAGCCTGACTCATCAAGAAAAAAAGGGAGAAGACTCAAATCAATAGAATTAGAAATGAAAAAGGGGAAGTAACAACTGACATTGCAGAAATACAAAGGATCATAATGGATGACTACAAGCAACTATATGCCAATAAAATGGAAAACCTGAAGAAATGGACAAATTTTTAGAAAAGCACAACCTTCTGAGACTGAAACAGGAAGAGATAGAAAATATAAACAGACCAATGACAAGCACTGAAATTGAGACTGTGATTAAAAATATTCCAACCAACAAAAGCCCAGAACCAGATGGCTTCACAGGCGAATTCTATCACACATTTAGAGAGGAGCTAACACCTATCCTTCTCAAACTCTTCCAAAGTATAGCAGAAGGAGAAGCACACCCAAACTCATTCTATGAGGCCAATATCACTCTGATACCAAAACCAGACAAAGAGGTCACTAGAAAAACTACAGGACAATATCACTGATGAACACAGATGCAAAACTCCTCAACACAACACTAGCAAACAGAATCGAACAGCATTTTAAAATGATCATACATCACGATGAAGTGGGGTTTATCCCAGGAATGCAAGGATTCTCTAATATTCACAAATCAATCAATGTGATACACCTTATTAACAAACTGAAGAAGAAAAACCATATGATCATCTCAATAGAGCAGAAAAAGCTTTTGACAAAATTCAACATGCATTTATGAAAAGAAACCTCCAGAAAGTAGGCATAGAGGGAACTTTCCTCAAAATAATGAAAGCCATATATGACAAACCCACAGCCAACATCATTCTCAACTGTGAAAACTGAAAACATTTCCACTAAGATCAGGAACAAGACAAGATGGCCCACTATCACCAATATTATTCAACATTGTTTTGGAAGTTTTAGTCACAGCAATAAGAGAAGAAAAAGAAATAAAAGGAATCCAAATCAGAAAAGAAGTAAAGCTGTCACTGTTTGCAGATGACATGATACTATACATAGAGGATCCTAAAGATGCTACCAGAAAACTACTAGAGCTAATCAATGAATTTGGTAAAGTAGCAGGATACAAAATTAATGCACAGAAATATCTTGCATTCTTATACACGAATGATGAAAAATCTGAAAGTGAAATTAAGAGAACACTCCCATTTACCATTGCAACAAAAAGAATAAAATATCTAGGAATAAACCTACCTAAGGAGACAAAAGACCTGTATGCAGAAAATTATAAGACACTGATGAAAGAAATTAAAGATGATACAAATAGATGGAGAGATATACCATGTTCTTGGATTGGCAGAATCAACATTGTGAAAATGACTCTACTATCCAAAGCAATCTACAGATTCAATGCAATCCCTATCAAACTACCACTGTCATTTTTCACAGAACTAGAACAAAAAATTTCACAATTTGTATGGAAACACAAAAGACCCCAATACAATAGCAATCTTGAGGAAGCAAAATGGAGCTGGAAGAATCAGGCTCCCTGACTTCAGAGTATGCTCCAAAGCTGCAGTAATCAAGACAGTATGGTACTGGCACAAAAATATAAATATACATCAATGGAACAGGATAGAAACTCCAGAGATAAACCAATGCACCTATGGTCATCTTATTTTTGATAAAGGAGGCAAGAATATACAACAGAGAAAAGACAGCCTCTTCAATAAGTTGTGCTGGGAAAACTGGACAGCTACATGTAAAAGAATGAAATTAGAACACTCCCTAACACCATACACAAAAACAAACTCAAAATGGATTAAAGACCTAAATGTAAGGACAGACACTATAAAACTCTAAGAGGAAAACTTAGGCAGAACATTCAATGACATAAATCCCAGCAAGATCCTTTTTCACCCACTTCCTAGAGAAATGGGAATAAATACAAAAATAAATAAATGGGACCTAATGAAGCCTAAAGCTTTTGCACAGCAAAGGAAACCATAAAAAAGACAAAAAGACAACCCTCAGATTGGGAGAAAATATTTGCAAAAGGAACAACTGACAAAGGATTAATCTCCAAAATTTACAAGCAGTTCATGCAGCTCAATATCAAAAACACAACACAATCTAAAAATGTGCAGAAGACCTAAGTTGAAATTTCTCCAAAGAAGATATACAGATTGCCAAAAAACACATGAAAGGATGCTCAACATCAGTAATCATTAGAGAATTGCAAATCAAATCTACAATGAGGTATCACTTCACACCAGTCAGAATGGCCTTCCTCAAAAAATCTGCAAACAATAAATTCTGGAGATGGTGTGGAGAAAAGGCAACCCTCTTACACTGTTGGTGGGAATGTTAATTGAAACAGCCACTATTGAGAACAATATGGAGGGTCCTTAAAGAGCTAAAAATAGAAGTACCATATGACACAGCAATCCCCCTACTGGGCATATACCCTGAGAAAAGCATAATTCAAAAAGAGTCATGCACCAAAGTGTTCATTGCAACTCTATTTACAATAGCCTGGACATGGAAGCAACCTAAGTGTCCATCTACAGATAAATGGATAAAGAAGATGTGGGACATATATGCAATGGAATATTACTCAGCCATAAAACAGAATTAAATTGAGTTATTTGTGGTGAGGTGGATGGACCTAGAGTCTGTCATACAGAGTGAAGTTAGTCAGATAAAGAAAAGCAAATACCGTATGCTAACACATATATATGGAAAAAAAAAAAGCCAAACAATGGTTATGAAGAACCTAGGGGCAGGATAGGAATAAAAACAGAGACATAGAGAAGGGACTTTAGGACATGGGGAGGGGAAATTGTATGGTGGGACGAAGTGAGAGAGTGGCATGGACTTGTATATACTACAGAATGTAAAATAAATAGCTAGTGGGAAGCAGCCAAATAGCACAGGGAGATCAGCTCAGTGCTTTGTGACCACTTAGAGAGTTGGTATAGGGAGTGTGGGAGGGAGACGCAAGAGGGAGGACATATTGGGATATATGTAAATGTAGAGCTGCTTCACTATGTTATAAAGCAGAAACTAACACACAACTGTAAAGCAATTATACTCCAATAAAGATGTTAAAAAATGAAATATATATCATAAATCCTGAAGTATTCTGCGTAAGACTTTGCTACTTTCATCGATATCAGTCATCCTGAAAAAAAATTGCAATAAAGTTTTCTTTCTTTCTTAAAAAAACAATAAAATGAGATAAAATTACCATATGTCACAGCAATCCCACTACTGGGCACATACCCTGAGAAAACCATAATTCAAAAAGAGTCATGTACCACAATATCATTACAGCACTATTTACAATAGGCAGGATATGGAAGCAACCTAAGTGTCCACTGAATGATGAATGGATAAAGAAGATGTGGCACATGTATACAATGGAATATTACTCAGCCATAAAAATAAATGAAAATGAGTTATTTATAGTGAGGTGGATGGACCTAGAATCTGTCATACAGAGTGAAGTAAATCAGAAAGAGAAAAAACAGTTACTGTATGCTAATACACATATATGGAGTTTAAGAAAAAACTATTCTGATGAACCTAGGGGCAGGACAGGAATAAAGACACAGAGGTAGAGAATGGACTGGAAGACACAGGGGTGGAGGAGGGTAAGCTGTGATGATGTGAGAGAGTGGCATTGACATATATACACTACCAAATGTAAAATAGATTGCTAGTGGGAAGCAACTGCATCACATGGGGAGATCATCTCAGTGCTTTGTGACCTCCTAAAGGGGGGGGATAGGGAGGGCTGGAGGGAGATGCAAGAGGGAAGAGATATGGGTTTATATGTATACATATAGCTGATTCACATTGTTATACAGCAGAAGCTAAGACAACATTGTAAAGCAATTATACTCCAATAAAGATGTTAAAAAATATATAACTTACTGAAATGGAATCAACTAGAAACAGAATATCCAAATAGCGTTATAACCATTAGAGAATTTGAATCTGTCATTCAAATTATTCCCACAAAGTAACCCTAGATCCAGATAATTTTCCTAGAGCGTTCTAATGAAGACAAATCCTGTACTTGTTCTTATTTGGAGAACAAATAAGTATAATTTTAAACAACTCTGTTCTTGTGGTATAATAAGAAGTACATTTGGGTTTTATCCTAGTTCCTGGCATATGTCTCCTAAACTCTTGGAATTTTCTGAATGATAGAATATCTACTGTTTTTCATAATGATCCCTTTTCAATCACATCTGATGTTAATAAGGTGACTTAGTGTGGAGCCCCTAGATGGCTTCAAAATGGGCCTGGTCATAAGAAAGACCAGGTGATTAGAGGTTTGGAAATTTTAACCCAACCTGCCAACCTCCAGGAAGCAGAAGAGAGGCTGGAGATTAAGCACCACAGAAACTCTTGAACAATAAGGTTTGATGAGCTTTTGGGTTGGTTATCACATTGAGGTGCTGGGAGGGTAACATGCCCAGAAAGCACATGGAAGTTCTGTGCTCATCCCCATAACTTGCCCTAATCATATATTCCATTTGGTTGTCCTGAGATGTATCTTTCATAAGCAACCAGTAACAGTAAACTGCTTTCCCTGAGTTCTGAGAGCCTTGTCTAGCAAATTACCAAACCTGAGGAAGTAGTTGTGGGAACACCAATTTGTAGACATGTGAATAATCTAGAAACTCACTACTTGCAATTGGCATCTGAAGTTTGGGGCGTATGGTGTGGACATGGTCTTCTGGAACTGAACCCTTAAACTGTGGAATCTGCACTAACTACAAGTTAATATCAGAATTTAATTGACTTGTAGGACACTCCATTTGTATCTGCTGAGAACTGGATAATTGATTAATGCAGAATACCCATACATTTGGGGTGAGAAGTGCTGTTGTAAGTAGAAGTGGCGCTTCATATCTCTCTAATAATATTATGCTTTGGATGGTCGCAATTCCAAAACATGAAAAAGATGGTATGCAAAATAAAATTGCAAGCCAATATCACTAATGAGTATACATGCAAAAATACTAAACAAAATATTTGCAAATCAAATTCAGCAAAGTATAAGAAACGATCATCATGATCAGTTTAGATTTACCTGGGAGAAGAGGGTTGATTTATTGTTAGATATCAGTTAATTGTATTTGCCACATTAACAGATTAGAGAAAAAAATTAAATAGCATCTCAATAAAGTCTAGAAACAATTAGCTAAATTGTTTTCCTACAGCTGTAGGAAAAGCTTTGTAAAAAGTTCAAGCCTCACTCATAAAATAATAAAACAAAGAAAATGCATTTGTAGACTAGGATTAGGAACAAATTTACATAATCTGAAAAATGGGTATAAAAATACTAAAAACACCAAAACCTAAAACAAAATCTTAAACTAAAAATGATAGTAAAATTATATTTAATAGTAAAACTGCTTTTAAGAAAATGCAAAAAGTGTTCCTACTACTTACCATTTTACTTATTTTTAATTTTTAATAAAGTATAGTTGACCTACAATGTTATATTTGTTTCAGTTGTACAACATAGTGACTCGATATTTTATAGATATTTTATATAGTTATTATAAAAATTGTTTTTATTCCTTGTGCTGTAGAATACATCCTTGTATCTTATTTATTTTATACCTAGTAGTTTGTACCTCTATATTCCCTTCCCTGTCCTGCCCTTTCCCCCATCCCTCTCCACACAGGTAAACTCTAGTTTGTTTCTGTATCTGTTAGTTTCCTTTTTGTTATATAGTCCCTTATCTCTCCTGCCCTTTCCCCCTTTCCCCCATCCCTCTCCCCACAGGTAAACTCTAGTTTGTTCTCTGTATCTGTTAGTTTCCTTTTAGTTATATTGGTTCATTTGTTTTACTTTTTAGATTCCACATATAAGTGAAAACATACAGCATTTGCCTTTCTACGTCTGACTTAATTCACTAAGGATAATACTCTCCAGGTCCATATATGTTGCTGCTAAAAACATTTCATTTTTGTTATGGCTAAGTAATATTCCATTGCATATATATCCACTTGTACGTTGATGGACAAATAGATTGCTTCCACATCTTGGCTATTGTAAATAGTGCTGCTATGAACATTGGGGTGCATATATCTTTTGGAATTAGTGTTTTCAGTTTCTTTGTATATATATCCAGAAGTCAAACCGTTGGATCATATGGTAGCTCTATTTTTAATTTTTGGAGAAACCCCCATAATATATCCCATAGTGGCTAAATCAATTTACATTGCAACCAACAGTGTACTGGGTCCCCTTTCTCCACATCCTCAGCAACACATGTTATTTCTTGTCTTTTTATCAATAGCCATTCTGAAAGGTGTGAGGTGGTACATCATTGTGCTCTTGATTTGCATCTCCCTGATTATTAGTGATGTTGCTCATCAGTTCCTGTGCCTGCTGGCCATCTGTAAGTATTCTCTGGAAAAATACCTATTCAGGTCCTCAGCCTATTTTTAAATTAGGTTGTTTGTTTAATATAGAGTTGTATGAGTTCTTTGAATATTTTGGATATTAACCCCATATCAGAAATATCATTTGCAAATATCTTCTTCCCTTCAAAAGATTTCCTTTTAATCTTATTGATGGTTTCATTTGCTGTGCAAAAGTTTTTAAGTTTGATTAGTTCCAAATTGTTTGTTTTTGCTTTTGTGTCCCTTGCCTGAGGAGACAGATCCAAAATGATATTTTTAAGAACTATGACAAAGAGTATACTGCCTATGTTTTCCTTTAAGAGTTTTATAGTGAGCAGCCTTACATTTATGTCTTTGATCCATTTTGAGTTTATTTTTGTGTATGGTGTTAGAGAATGTTCTAATTTCATTATTTTACATGTAGCTGTCCAGTTTGCCAGCACCACTTATTGAAGAAACTATTTCCCCCATTGTATTTTCTTGCCTTCTTTGTCATAGAGTAATTGACCATATGTGTGTTGGTTTATTTCTGTGGTCTCTATTCTGTTGCATTGATCTATGTATCTGATTTCTGTGCCAGTCTCATAGTATTTTGACTACTGTAGTTTCAGATATTAAAATATATTGTAATGTGATGTATTAAGATTGTACAGAACTAGTACAATCTCAAAGGGGTAGAATAAAAACCCAAGGTAAAGTTAAAGAATATATTGTAGAAGAGTGATGTCATCATCATGACAACATAGATCATTGCCAACTTCAGTCCTCTTCACAAGAAGACTAACTAGCAACCATTCATAGACAAGACATCATTGTGAAAATCCCAGAGCATGAGGGTGAGGATGAAGAACTCTCCCTGGACCACAAAGACTGAAAAAGACCACATTAAAAGAGTAAGACAAATAGCTACACTTTAACCACAATATTCCTCGCCTAAGCCAGGACAACACCACACTGACAGCACCCCACAGGCCTACAATTTCTCCAGTGGGATAAAAGAGCCTCAAGTTGACCTCTAGCTCCCACAGTACTGTTGGATGCTTCCCACGAGGCCCACTTGGGTCTCACTTCACAGGGATCAGGGGGCATCTGTAGAACTTGACTAGTGGAGATCCAACTGGGATAGAGAAGGGCTTCAGGATTTACATCAACCAGTGCTTGGATTTTGGCAGACCACATTCCTACTCAGAGGGGGACCAGAATGGAGATTCCAGCCATTAGTCTTTATATCTGCAGAGACCCACTGATGAGCCCATCTGGCTAAGGAGTTCAGCATACAGTTCTGCTTAATTCAGGTCCCCATCCAATAAGCCCTACAGGCCTTGGAGCTTGCTCTACTGCCCTGCCAGACATGGGTAGCAAATTCATAGCCCTGCCTATTGCTGAATACTACCTTTAGCCCTGCCCAAACAAGAAGCTTAATCAGACCATATGGGAACCTTCATAGCCTATCTTATAGCTCCATTTGCCAAGATGCTTTAATAGGAACCCTAGCCAGTGGTTCTGCCTATCTGCAGAGCCAAGCCAGTGGCCCTGCTTGGCCAGGGAGCTTGGTGAGGAGTTCTGCCTGATTCAGATCACCAACCAATGAGTCACACTGTCTGGGGGGCCTGTTCTGTGGCCTTGCCCCAGCAAGGAAGTGAATTGAAAGTCCCATCTATGGCTCAATATACCCTACAATCCAGCCTAGCCAGGTGGCCTAGTTAGAGCTCCAGAGAGGCTGTGTGGCCCATGCTCCAGCACTGCTTATGGCAGTGTCCAAGTAGAGAGCCCAGCTGGCAGCTCTGTTCACCTGCACAGCCAAATCAGTGGCTTGTTACTGTCCAGGGAACTGAGCAAGAAGTTCTGCATGATTCATATCCCCATCCAACAAATTATACCAGCCGTGTAACTTGTCCTATGACCATACCCAAGCTGGGAAGCAAATTTGAAGTGCTATGGATAAATATAACTTATAGCCCCACCTAACCAGGAAGTCAAACCAGAACACCTAGGAAGCTGTGTAGCCCACCCTACAGTTAAATGGAACCTGAGCAGAGACCCTAACTAGTGGCACTGTCCATCTGCAGAGCTGATAGGTCCATCTGGACAGGGAGTATGGAATCCAGCCATTGAGCCATAATAGCTATGGAAACAGTTCCACCACACTACCAGGAAAGGAAGCAAATTTATATCCCTGCTTAATTGCTGAGTATAGCATCCAGTGCCTCCTAACTAAGAAGCTTGACCAGAGAATCCAGGCAACTATGGAGCCCATTTTACAACAATGTTTGAGCAGGGAATCAAGCCAGTAGTCCTATCCAAATGTTCCCAGCCAGTAGCACCTCCCTTCCCTCATAGCTCAGGCAATGGTCTTGCCAAAATAGAGACAAAGGCAAGCCCCACCTACCCAAAGATGCTACCAGCTGAATTATCCAGAACCCTAAGGTGAACTGACTGATGAAGGAGAGTCACTGCCAAAGTAATGTCTTGAAGAAGAGATTGCTTACTCAAATACACAGATATCAATGCAAGAAATGAAGTATCACAAAAAATCAGGTAAACATGACTCCACCAAAGAAAACTGATAAAGCGCCAATAACTGACTCTAAATAAATAAAATCCATGTAATATCTGACAAAGAATTCAGAAAAAATCCTCTAAAAAGAGTTTAGTTAACTACAAGCTAAACAAAATTAGGAAAAAATTAATGGACAAAGAAATGGAAACCATCAGAAAGAAACAAATCCTAGAGGTGTAGAAAATAATAACTGAACTGAAGAATTAGAGAGCTTCAAGAGCAGACTCAACCAAGTAAAAGAAAGATTCAATGAACCAGAAGATATGTCATTTGAAATTGTCCAGAGATTGGGAAAAATGAAATTAAAAAATGAAAAAGAGTGAAAAAAGCCTGCAGTATTCATAAAGCATGATCAAAAGGAAAAAAATATAAGCATTATAGAATTCTAGAAGAGGAAGAAAGAGAGAGAGGAGCAGAAAATATATTTAAAGGAATAATGGCTAAAAAGTTCCCACACATGGGCAGAGAAGTGGATCAGATTCATGAGACCCAGAGGACCCCAAATAGGTTGAACCTGAAAAGGGATATACTGATAAACATAATTAAATTTTCCAAAGTGAAAGAAAAAAAGTGAATATTGAAAGCAGCAAGAGAAAATTGACTCAACACAGATAAGGAACCTCTGATAAAACTATAAGGGAATTCATCAACAGAAACTTTGTAGGCAAGGACAGTGGGGAATGATATATTCAAAATATTAAAGGGAAAAAACCTGTCAGTGATGATTACTATACTTGGCAAAACTGTCCTTCAGACATGAAGGAAAGGTAAAGATGCCTCCCAGCCAAAAATAACCCAAAAGCTGAGGGAGTTCATCACCACTAGATTTAACTTATCAAGAAATGCTAAAGGGAATTCTTCAAAGGAAAATAAAAGGATTATAATTAATACTATAAAAAACATATAAGAATATGTATAAAACTCACTGATGATAGTAAATACACAAATTCAGATTGTCTAATATGTCAAAGGTAGTGCATAATTCACTTACAACTCTAGATTTAAAGTTAAAAATACAAATGTATTAAAAATAACTATAAAGACAGTAATTTGATAGTGGATACACAATATAGAAAATATATAAATAGAGGTGTTGATAACAAAATGTTAAGGGGGAGAAGTTATAGTACAAAGTTTATGGGTGCAACTGAATTTATCAGTTACCAGGATGTTATCAATATATTTTATGTAAGCCTCATGGTAACCAAAATGGAAAAATGTGTAGAAGATATACAAAAGATTATGATAAAGGAATCAAAGCATCCTGCTAGTAATTGTCATCAAATAAAAAAGAAGAAACAAGAGGAGGAGTCAAGATGGCAGAATAGGAGGATGTGGAGTTTGCCTCCCCTCAGAAGTACATCAAGAATACATCTACAAATGGAACAGTTCTCACAGAGAACCTGCTAAACTCTAGCAGAGAACCTCAGACATCTAAAACTGCTGAACACTAGTGGAGGACTTTGGACACCTAAATGGACAAGAAAAATCGCCATGCAACCAGGTATGATGAATGAAAGAATAAAAGAAAAGAGGAAATGGGAAGGGATCATCACCCCTGGGGATGGAGTTCAAGGATAGAAGAGGTTCCTGCACTCAAAGAGGTCCCCTCACAGCGGGGAGATCAGATGGGACTGAGAGGGAACTTCAGGGGATCAGAAAGGAACAAAGTAACAAGTCCGTGAAAGGCAAGACAGAGTAAAACCTACATGCATGGTCTGTGCCACAGCCCTACACACCCCAGCCTGAGTTGTGTGTCTCCTGGTGTGTAGGGGGGCTGGGTGCTGGAAAGTGGAGTTTGGAGAGTGGACCCAGGGAGGGGCCAGCTGTTGGCTGTGAGGAGACAACCTGAAGAGAAGGGAGTGGGAGCTCCACAATTGGGAAAGATTGTGGAGGAAACCTGGGCTGCCATAGAAGCACAGAGTAATTAATGAGTGACGCATAGGGGTGGGACCACCATTGCAACCCCCTTCCCTATGCACTGACCCCTGCTTCCATGGGCAATGGGATGGGAGCAGAGCTGAGCAGGCTCGACCCCCCCCTCAAGCCAAGGCCTCCATTGGTTGCACAGACCCCAGCAGTCCTGTGCACCCCCTATGCCTGGACCTCCTGGGGGTTCTGCCAATGCTGACAGGTGCTGGGTGATAAAGTGTGGCACTAGAAGAGCAGACCCAGGGAGAGGACTGCTGTTGGATATGTGGAGATGGCCTGAAGGGACAGGAGTGAGAATCTCCACAGACGGAATACTCCTAGAAGAAGCATGGTCTGCCTCAGAAACGAGGTGCCATTGTGGAGTGGCACACAGGGGGCAGGGCCGCCATCACAGACTCTCTCCCCACATGCCATCCCCTGCCTCCGTGGGCATTGGGAGGGACTCCTACCAAAGCAAGTGTGCCCCAGTCTGTTGCAATTTCCTGACAACCTCTGCCACCATGGGCACTATAGGGGGATCCCATCAGAGTGAACATGTGTAACCCAGCCATGAAAGACTTGTCCCTACCCTGCCTGAGCGAGCATGCGCCCCCGAGTCTGTTGCTGCTGCTTGCCCCTCCCACCAAAGTGAGCAAGCATGACACAGTCAGCAGTGCCTTCACCCCCTATCACCTGGAAAAGCAGCAACTGCAGAATATCTGAAAGGACAATGAGTGATCCCACAACTGAGACTGGTCTAGCTTTAGCAGCTATGTACTTTGGGGGTAAGTATATGTGGGAGTTGGGCCAGGACAGAGTCTGAACTGCCACCACAGTGCCCACAGTGGGTCCAGAAACATACCTAGAGGTAGCGGAGAACCTCCAGAGGAGGTAGGGATTGGCTGTGGCTCACCATGGGGGCAAGGAACCTGATAAAGGAGGCCCCAGGAAATATTTTTTAATTTCTTATTTAACTGTTTAATTTTTCTTTAATTTTTCTTTTTCTATTTTTTTATTTTATTTTACTTTTTATTGTTTTGGGGATTTTTTTTGCTTGTTTGCTTGGTTTCTGTTTTTGTTTTTTGAAAATTTTTCTTTTCTTCTGGTTTTTTGCTTGTTCTTTCTTTTGCTTATTTTGGTTTTCTTCTGTTTTGTTTTGTTTTGTCTTCAACAATTTTATTTTTTTTTGCAGTACATGGACCTCTCACTGTTGTGGCCTCTCCTGTTGTGGAGCACAGGCTCCAGACGTGCAGGCTCAGCGGGCATGGCTCACGGGTCTATCCACTCCGTGACATATGGGATCTTCCTGGACCGGGGCATGAACTGTTGTCCCCTGCATTAGCAGGTGGACTCTCAACCACTGTGCCACCAGGGAAGCCCTGATTTCATCCTTTTTGGTTAATATTGTGTGTTTATTTTTTGTTTCTTTGCTTTTATTTTCAGCTTGCTTCTGTATTTCTTTTATTTTGTGTTTTTGGTTTTTGTTTTGCTTTTATTGTTTGTTTTGGTTTTGGGGTTATTCTGTTTGGATGTTTTCTTACTTAATTTGATTTTTATTCGTTTGTTTTGTTGTTGTTTGTGTGTTTTTAGTTTGGTTTTGTTTGGTTTTGTTTTTATTATTTATCTTGGGTATTGTTTGTTTGTTTTGTTTGATACTTCTTTTTATTTGTCTTGAGTTTTGTTTATTTTCTTTTCCTATCTTCTTTTTGGCCATGCTGTATGGCTTGTGGGGTCTTGGTTCCCTGACAGGGGGTTGAATGTGAGCCACCAGGGTGGGAGTGCTGACTCTAAGCTCCAGGGAATATTAATAAGTGTGAGTTCACCTGGAGGTCACCATCTCAGCACAGTCTTGGCTTCATGCAACTGCCTGCAAACTCCAGTGCTGAATGCCTCAGGTCAAACAAACAGCAAGACAGGAATACAGCCACACCCATCAGCTGACAGACTGACTAGTCATACTGAGCTCAGAGACAACTGAAAACACACTGCATGTTGTGGCCCTGCCCATCAGAAGGACAAGACTCAGCTCCACCTACCAGAGGACAGGCATCAGTCCCTCACACCAGGAAGCTTACACAAGCCCCTGGACCAAACTCACCCACTATGGGGCTGACATCAGAACACAATCATAGTAGGGGACTTTAACACCCCAATTTCACCAATGGACAGATCATCCAAAATGAAAATAAAACAGGAAACACAAGCTTTAAATGATACATTAAACACAATGGACTTCACTGATGTTTATAGGACATTCCATCCAAAAACAGCAGTTTACACTTTCTTGTAAAGTGCACACAGAACATTCTCCAGGATACACCACATCTTGGATCACAAATCATGCCTCAGTAAATTGAATAAAATTGAAATTATATCAAGCATCTTTTCCAACCACAAAGCTATGAGATTAGAAATCAATTATTAGAAGAAAAAAAATTATAAAAAACACAGACCCGTGGAGCCTAAACAATAAGCTACTAAACAACCAGTGGATCCTGAAGAAATCAAAGAGGAACTCAAAGAATACATAGAGAAAAATGACAACAAACACGATAATCAGAAACCTATGGTATGCAGCAAAAGCAGTTCTAAGAGGGAAGTTTTTATCAATACAATCCTACTTCAAGAAACAAGATAAATATCAAATAAATAACCTACCCTTGCACCTAAAGCAGCTAGAGAAAGAAGAAATGTCAAAACCCAAAGTTAGTAGAAGGAAAGAAATCATAAATATCAGAGCAGAAATAAATGAAATAGAGATGAAGAAAAAAATAGCAAAGATCAATAAAATTAAAAGCTGCTTCTTTGAGAAGATAAACAAAATTGATAAACTTTTAGCCAGCCTCTTCAAGATAAAAGAGGAAAAGATTCAAATCAATAAAATTAGAAATGAAGAAGAAGTTACAATGGACACCACAGAAATGCAAAGGATCATAAGAGATAATTACAAGCAACTATATGCCAAAAAAATATATAACCTAGGTGAAATGGACAAATTCTTAGAAAGATACAACCTTCCAAGACTGAGCCAGGAAGAAATAGAAAATATAAACATACCAATCACAAGTAATGAGATTGAAACTGTGATGTAAAGTCTTCCAAAAAACAAAAGTCCAGGACAAGATGGCTTCACAGGCAAATTCTATCAAACATTTAGAGAAGTGTTTACACCTACATTTCTGAAATTCTTCCAAAAAAAAACTGTAGAGGAAAAAACACTCCCAAGTTCATTCTAGGAAGCCACTATCAGCCTGACATCAAAATCAAACATATCACAGAAAAGAAAATTACAGGCCAATATAACTGATGAACATAGATGCAAAAATCCTCAACACAGCAACCCGAATCCAAAAAATCTTTAAAAGGATCATACAACATGATCATGTGGGATTTATCCCAGGGATGCAAGGATTCTTCAATATATGCAAATCAATCAATGTGATACACCACATTAACAAATTGAAGAATAAAAACCATATGATCATCTCAGTAGTTGCAGAAAAATCATATGACAAAGTTCAACACCCATTTATGATAAAAAACTCTCCAGAAAATAGGCTTAGAGGGAAACTACCTCAACATAATAAGGTCATATATGACAAACCAACAGGTAACAGCATAAAATATGTTGAAAACCTGAAAGCACTTCTTCTAAGATCAGGAGCAAGACAAGGATGTCCATTCTCGCCACTTTATTCAAAACAGTTTTGGAAGTCGTAGCCATGCTATCAGAGAAGAAAAATAAATGAAAGGAAACAAAATTGGAAAAGATAAGTAAAACTGTCATTGTTTGAAGATGACATGATTATATACATAGAGAATCCTAAGGATGCTATGAGAAAACTACTAGAGCTCATCAATGAATTTGGTAAACTTGGAGGATACAAAATTAATACATAGAAATCTCTTCCTTTCCTATAAACTAACAATGAAAGATCAGAAAGAGAGATGAGGGAAACAATCCCATTTACCGTCACATCAAAAAGAATAAAAGAGAGAGAGGGGGAAGATGGCAGAAGAGTAAGACGTGGAGATCAACTTCCTCCCCACAGATACACCAGAAATACATCTACACATGGAACAACTCCAACAGAACACCTACTGAATGCTGGCAGAAGACCTCAGACCTCCCAAAATGCAAGAAACCTCCCACGTACCTGGGTAGGGCAAAAGAAAAAAATAATAAACAGAGACAAAAGAATAGGGACGGGACCTGCACCAGTGGAAGGGAACTGTGAAGGAGGAAAGGTTTCCACACACTAGGAAGCCCTTTCGTGGGTGGAGACTGTGGGTGGCAGAGGGGGAAAGATTTGGAGCCACGGAGGAGAGCACAGCAAAAGGGGTGCGGAGGGCAAAGAGGAGAGATTCCCACACAGAGGACTGGTGCCAACTGGCACTCACCAGGCCAAGAGGCTTGTAAGCTCATCCTCTGGGGTGGGCAGGGCTGGGAACTGAGGCTCCAGCTTCGGTTGGAATGCAGAAAGAGTTCTGGGGTTGGTGGTGTGAACACAGCCTGAAGTGGGTTACTGCACCACCGCTAGCCAGGAGGGATTCCAGGGAAAAGCCTGGACCTGCCAAAGATGCAAGAGACATTTTCTTCCCTCTTTGTTTCCTGGTGCACGAGGAGAAGGGATTAAGAGTGCTGCCTAAAGGAGCTCCAGAGATGGGCGTGAGCCACGGCTAACAGCACGGGCCAAAGAGACGGGCCTGAGACGCTAAGGCTGCTGCTGCCACCACCAAGAAGCCTATGTGCAAGCATAGGTCACTATCCACACTTCACCTCCCGGGAGCCCTGTGCAGCCCACCACTGCCAGGGTCCCATGATCCAGGGAAAACTTCCCCGGGAGAACGCACGGTATGCCTAAGGCTGGTGCAACGTCATGCCGGCCTTTGCTGCTGCAGGCTCACCCTGCATCCGCACCCCTCCATCCCCCTTGCCTGAGTGAACCAGAGCCCCGAAAGAAGATAATCCTTTAACCTCATCTTGTCTGAGGGAAGAACAGATGCGCTCCAGCAACCTACACACAGAGGCTAGGGCAAATCCAAAGCTGAGCCCCGGGAGCTATGCAAACAAAGAAGAGAAAGTGAAATCTCTCCCAGCAGCCTCAGGAGCAGCAGATTAAATCTCCACAATCAACTTGATGTACCCTGAATCTGTGGAATACATGAATAGACAACGAATCATCCCAAATTGAGGAGGTAGAATTTGAGAGAAAGATTTATTATTTTTTCCACTTGTCCTCTTTTTGTGAGTGTGTATGTGTATTCTTCTGTGTGAGATTTTGTCTGTATAGCTTTGCTTTCACCATTTGTACTAGGGCTCTATCCGTCCAATTATTTTATTTTTTACTTAAAATTTATTTTTAATAATTATTTTTATTTTTATGACTTTATTTTATTTTATTTTGCCCTCTTTCTTTCTTTCTACTTTTGTTCCCTTTTATTCTAGGCCATGTGGATGAACGGGACTTGGTGTTGCAGCCAGGAGTCAGTGCTGTGGCTCTGAGGTGGGAGAGACAACTTCAGGACACTGGTCCACAAGAGACCTGCCAGCTCCACATAATATCAAATGGCAAAAATCTCCCAGAGGTCTCCATCTCAACACCAGAACCCAGCTTCACTCAATGACCAGCAAGCTACAGTGTTGGACAACCTATGCCAAACAACTTGCAAGACAGGATCACAAACTCAAGCATTAGCAGAGAGACTGCTAAAACCCATAATAAGGCAACAGACACCCCAAAACACACCACCAGACGTGGACCTACCCACCAGAAAGACAAGATCCAGCCTCATCCATCAGAACACAGGCACTACTCCCCTCCACCAGGAAGCCTACACAATGCACTGAACCAGATTTAGCCACTGGGTACAGACCACAAAAACAATGGGAAATACGAACCTGCAGCCTGCAAAAAGGAGACTCCAAACACAGTAAGATAAGCCAAATGAGAAGACAGAAAAACACACAGCAGATGAAGGACCAAGATAAAAACCCACCAGGCCTAACAAATGAAGAGGAAATAGGCAGTCTACATGAAAAAGAATTCAGAATAATGATAGTAAAGATGATCCAAAACCCTGTAAATAGAGTACAGAAAATGCAAGAAACATTTATCAAGGACTTAGAAAAACTAATGATGAAATAAGCAATGATGAACAACAAAATAAATGAAATGAAAAATACTCTAGATGGGATCAATATCAGAATAAATGAGGCAGAAGAACAGATAAGTGACCTGGAAGATAAAATAGTGGAAATAAGCATTGCAGACCAGAATAAAAAAAAAAATTAAAAGAACTGAGGACAGTCTCACAGATCTTTGGGACAACATTAAATGCACAGATATTCAAATTATAGGTGGCCCAGAAGAAGAAGAGAAAAAGAAAGGGACTGAGAAAATATTTGAAGAGATTATAGTTGAAAACTTCCCTAATGTGCGAAAGGAAATCATTAATCAAGCCCAGCAAGCACAGAGAGTCCCATACAGTATAAATCCAAGGGGAAACACCCCAAGACATATATTAGTCAAACTGTCAAAAATTAAATACAAAGAAAACATATTAAAAGCAGCAAGGGAAAAACAACAAATAACACACAAGGGAATCCCCATAAGGTTAACAGCTGATCTTTCAGCAAAAACTCTTCAAGCCAGAAGGGACTGGCAAGGTATATTTAAAGTGATGAAGGAGAAAAACCTGCAACAAAGATTACTCTACCCAACAAGGATCTCATTCAGATTTGATGGAGAAATTAAAACCATTACAGACAAGCAAAGGCTGAGAGATTTCAGCACCACCAAACCAGCTTTACAACAAATGCTAAAGGAACTTCTCTAGGCAAGAAACACAAGAGAAGGAAAAGACCTACAACAGGGCTTCCAAGGTGGCGCAGTGGTTGAGAGTCCACCTGCCGATGCAGGGGACGTGTGTTTGTGCCCTGGTCCGGAGAGTTCCCACATGCCATGGAGTGGCTGGGCCCATGAGCCATGGCCACTAAGCCTGCACGTCTAGAGCCTGTGCTCTGCAATGGGAGAGTCCACAACAGTGAGAAGCCCACATACAGCAAAAAAGAAAAAAAAAAGACCTACAATAATGAACCCAAAACAATTAAGAAAATGGGAATAGGAACATACATATCAAAAATTACCTTAAATGTAAATGAACTAAATGCTCCCACCAAAGACACAGATTTGCTGAATAAGTACAAACAAGACCCATATATATGCTGTCTGCGAGAGACCAACTTCAGACCTAAAGACACATACAGATTGAACGTAAGGGGTTGGAAAAAGATATTCCATGGAAATGGAAACCAAAAAAAAGCTGGAGTAGCAATTCTCATGTCACACAAAATAGACTTTAAAATAAAGACTATCAGAAAATACAAAGAAGGACACTACATAATGATCAAGGGATCGATCCAAGAAGAAGATATAACAACTGAAATATTTATGTACCCAACATAGGAGCACATAAACACATAAGGCAAATACCAAGAGCCATAAAAGGGGAAACCGGCAGTAACACAATCATAATAGAGGAGTTAATCACCCCACTTTCACCAATGGACAGATCATCCAAAATGAAAATAAATAAGGAAACACAAGCTTGAAATGATGCATTACACAAGATGGACTTAATTGATATTTATAGAACATTCCATCCAAAAACAACAGAACACATATTTTTCTCAAGTGCCCATGGAACATTCACCAGCATAGATCATATATTGGCTCACAAATCAAGCCTTGGTAAATTTAAGAAAATTGAAATTGTATCAAGTATCTTTTCTGAACACAATGCTACGAGACTAGATATCAATTACAGGAGAAGATCTATAAAAAGTACAAACACATGGAGGCTAAACAATACACTATTTAAAACGAGGCGATCACTGATGAAATCAAAGAGGAAATAAAAAGTACCTAGAAACACATGACAATGAAGACACGATGACTCAAAACCTATGGGATGCATCAAAATCAGTTCTAAGAGGGACGTTTATAGCAATACAATCCTACCTTAAGAAACCGGAAACATCTCAAATAAACAACCTAACCTTGTACATACAGCAATTAGAGAAAGGAGAAAAAAAAACATCCAAAAGTTAGCAGAAGGAAAGAAATCTTAAAAATCATATCAGAAATAAATGAAAAAGAAGTGAAGGAAACAATAGCAGAGATCAATAAAACTAAAATCTGGTTCTTTGAGAAGATAAACAAAATAGATAAACCATTAGCCAGACTCATCAAGGAAAAAAGGGAGAAGACTCACATCAATAGAATTAGTAATGAAAAAGGAGAAGTAACAAATGACACTGCAGAAATACAAAACATCATGAGAGATTACTACAAGCAACTCTATGCCAATAAAATGGACTACCTGGAAGAAATGGACAAACTCTTAGAAATGCACAACCTGCCAAGACTGAATCAGGAAGAAATAGAAATTATGAACAGACCAATCACAAGCACTGAAATTGAAACTGTGATTAAAAATCTTCCAACAAACAAAAGCCCAGGACCAGATGGCTTCACAGGTGAATTCTGTCAAACATTAAGAGAAGAGCAAACAACTATCCTTCTAAAACTCTTCCAAAATATAGCAGAGGGAGGAACACTCCCGAACTCCTTCTACGAGGCCACCATCACCTTGATACCAAAACCAGACAAGGATGTCACAAGGAAAGAAAACTACAGTCCAATACCACTGATGAACATAGATGCAAAAATCCTCAACAAAACACTAGCAAACAGAATCCAACAGCACATTAAAAGGATCATACCACATGATCAAGTGGGGTTTATTCCAGAAATGCAAAGATTCTTCAATATATGCAAACCTATCAATGTGATAAACCATGTTAACAAATTGAAGGAGGAAAAGCATATGATCATCTCAATAGATGCAGAGAAAGCTTTTGACAAAATTCAACACCCATTTATGTTAAAAACCCTGCAGAAAGTAGGCATAGAGGGAACTTTCCTCAACATAATAAAGGCCATATATGACAAGCTCACAGCCAACATCATCCTCAATGGTGAAAAACTGAAAGCATTTCCACTAAGATCAGGAATAAGACAAGGTTGCCCACTCTCACCACTCTTATTCAACATAGTTTTGGAAGTTTTAGCCACAGCAATCAGAGAAGAAAAGGAAATAAAAGAAATCAAAATGGGAAAAAAAGTAAAGCTGTCACTCTTTGCAGATGACATGATACTATACATAGAGAATCCTAAAGATGCTACCAGAAAACTACTAGAGCTAATCAATAAAGTTGGTAAAGTAGCAGGATACAAAATTAGTGCACAGAAATCTCTGGCATTCCTATACACTAAGGATGAAAAATCTGAAAGTGAAATCAAGAGCACACTCCCATTTACCATTGCAACAAAACAAATAAAATATCTAGGTATAAACATACCTAAGGAGACAAAAGACCTGTATGCAGAAAATTATAAGACATTGATGAAAGAAATTAAAGATGATACAACTAGCTGGAGAGATATACCATGTTCTTGGATTGGAAGAATCAACATTGTGAAAATGACTCTATTACCCAAAGCAATCTACAGATTCAATGAAATCCCTATCAAACTACCACTGACAGTTTTCAAAGAACTAGGACAAAAAATTTCACAATTTGCATGGAAACACAAAGGACCCCGAATAGCCAAAGCAATCTTGAGAATGATAAATGGAGCTGGAAGAGTCAGGCTACCTGACTTCAGACTATACTACAAAGCTACAGTAATCAAGACAGTATGGTACTGGCACAAAAACAGAAATATAGATCAATGGAACAGGATAGAAATCCCAGAGATAAACCCATGCACATATGGACACCTTATCTTTGATAAAGGTGGCAAATATATACAGTGGAGAAATGGCAGCCTCTTCAATAAGTGGTGCTGGGAAAACTGGACAGCTAAATGTAACAGTATGAGATTAGATCACTCCCTAACACCATACACAAAAATAAGCTCAAAATGGATTAAAGACCTAAATGTAAGGTCAGAAACTATCAAATTCTTAGAGGAAAACATAGGCAGAACACTCTATGACATAAATCACAGCAAGATCCTTTTGACCCGTCTCCTAGAGAAATGGAAATAAAAACAAAAATAAACAAATGGGACCTAATGAAACTTCAAAGCTTTTGCACAGCAAAGGAAACCATAAACAAGACCAAAATACAACCCTTAGAATGGGAGAAAGTATTTGCAAATGAGGCAACTGACAAAGGATTAATCTCCAAAATTTATAAGCAGCTCATGCAGCCTAATGAAAAAAAAAACAAAAAACCCAATTCAAAAATGGGCAGAAGACCTAAATAGACATTTCTCCAAAGAAGATATACAGACAGCCAACAAACACATGAAAGAATGCACAACATCATTAATCATTAGAGAAATGCAAATCAAAACTACAATGAGATATCGTCTCACACCAGTCAGAATAGCCATCATCAAAAATCTAGAAACAATAAATGCTGGAGAAGGTGTGGAGAAAAGGGAACACTCTTCCACTGCTGGTGGGAGTGTGAATTGGTTCAGCCACTATGGAGAACAGTATGGAGGTTCTTTAGAAAACTACAAATAGAACTACCATATGACCCAACAATCCCACTACTGGGCATATATCCTGAGAAAACCAAAATTCAAAAAGTGTCATGTACCAAAATGTTCATTGCAGCTCTATTTACAATAGCCCAGAGATGGAAACAACCTAAGTGCCCATCGTCGGATGAATGGATAAAGAAGATGTGGCACATATATACAATGGAATATTATTCAGCAATAAAAAGAAATGAAGTTGAGCTATTTGTAATGAGGTGGATAGACCTAGAGTCTGTCATACAGAGTGAAGTAAGTCAGAAAGAGCAAGACAAATACTGTATGCTATCACATATATATGGAATTTAAGAAAAAAAATGTTATGAAGAACCTAGGTGTAAGACAGGAATAAAGACACAGATCTACTGGAGAACGGACTTGAGGATATGGGGAGGGGGAAGGGTGAGCTGTGGTAGGTTGAGAGAGAGACATGGACATATATATACTAACAAACGTAAGGTAGATAGCCAGTGGGAAACAGCCGTATGGCACAGGGATACCGACTCTTGCTTTGTGACTGCCTGGAAGGGTGGCATAGGGAGGGTGGGAGGGAGGGAGACGAAGAGGGAAAAGATATGGGAACATATGTATATGTATAACTAATTCACTTTGTTATAAAGCAGAAACTAACACACAATTGTAAAGAAATTATACCCCAATAAAGATGTTAAAAAAAAACGGATCATACCGCATGATCAAGTGGACTTTATTCCAGGAATGCAAGGATTCTTCAATATATGCAAATCTATCAATGTGATAAACCATATTAACAAATTGAAGGAGAAACACCATATGATCATGTCAAAAGATGCAGAGAAAGCATTTGACAAAATTCAACATCCATTTATAATAAAAACCCTGCAGAAAGTAGTCATAGAGGGAACTTTCCTCAACATAATAAAGTCCATATATGAAAACATCATCCTCAATGGTGAAACACTGAAAGCATTTCCACTAAGATCAGGAACAAGACAAGGCTGCCCACTATCACCACTCTTATTCAACATAGTTTTGGAAGCTTTAGCCACAGCAATCAAAGAAGAAAAGGAAATCAAAGGAATCCAAATCAGAAAAGAAGAAGTAAGCTGTAATTATTTGCAGATGACATGATACTATTCATAGAGAATCCTAAAGATGCTACCACAAAACTACTAGAGCTAATCAATGAATTTGGTAAAGTAGCAGGATACAAAATTAGTGCACAGAAATCTCTGACATTCCTATATACTAATGATGAAAAATCTGAAAGTGAAATCAAGAAAACACTCCCATTTACCATTGCAACAAAAAGAATAAAATATCTAGGAGTAAACATACCTAAGAAGACAAAAGACCTGTATGGAGAAAATTATAAGACACTGATGAAATAAATTAAAGATGATACAAATAGATAGAGAGAAATAACATGTTCATGGATTGGAAGAATCAACTTTGTGAAAATGACTCTACTACCCAAAGAAATCTCTAGATTCAATGAAATCCCTATCAAACTACCACTGGCATTTTTCACAGAACTAGAACAAAAAACTTCACAATTTGTATGGAAACACAAAAGACCCTGAATAGGCAAAGCAATCTTGAGAACAAAAAAGGGAGCTGGAGGAATCAGGCTCCCTGACTTCAGACTATACTACAAAGCTACAGTAATCAAGACAGTATGGTACTGGCACAAAAACAGAAAGATCAATGGAACAGGATAGAAAGCCCAGAGATAAACCCATGCACATATGGACACCTTATCTTTGATAAAGGTGGCAGGAATGTACAGTGGAGAAAGGACAGCCTCTTCAATAAGTGGTGCTGGGAAAACTGGACAGGTACATGTAAAAGTATGAGATTATATCATTCCCTAACACCATACACAGGAATAAGCTCAAAATGGATTAAAGACCTAAATGTAAGGCCAGAAACTATCAAACTCTTAGAGGAAAACATAGGCAGAACACTCTGTCACATAAATCACAGCAAGACCCTTTCTGACCCACCTCCTAGAGAAATGGAAATAAAAACAAAAATAAACAAATGGGACCTAATGAAACTTCAAAGCTTTTGCACAGCAAAGGAAACAATAAAGAAGACCAAAAGACAACCCTCAGAATGGGAGAAAATATTTGCAAATGAAGCAACTGACAAAGGATTAATTTCCAACATTTACAAGCAGCTCTGGCAGGTCAATTAAAAAAAAACAACCCAATCCAAAAGAGCTGAAGACCTAAATAGACATTTTCCAGAGAAGATATACAGACAGCCAACAAACACATGAAAGAATGCACAACATCATTAATCATTAGAGAAATGCAAATCAAAACTACAATGAGATATCATCTCACACCAGTCAGAATGATCATCATCAAAAACTCTAAAAATAAATGCTGTAGAGGGTGTGGAGAAAAGGGAACACTCTTGCACTGCTGGTGGGAATATGAATTGGTTCAGCCACTATGGAGAACAGTATGGAGGTTCCTTAAAAAACAACCAATAGAATTTCCATATGACCCAGCAATTCCACTACTGGGCACATACCCTGAGAAAACCAGAATTCAAAAAGAGTCATGTACCAAAATGTTCATTTCAGCTCTATTTACAGTAGCCCAGAAATGGAAACAACCTAAGTGCCCCTCAATGGATGAATGGATATAGAAGATGTAGCACATATATACAATGGAATATTACTCAGCCATAAAAGGAAACGAAATTGAGCTATTTGTAATGATGTGGATAGACCTAGAGTCTGTCATACAGAGTTAAGTAAGTTAGAAAGAGAAAGAGAAATACTGTATGTTAACACATATATATGGAATCTGAGAAAAAAATATCATGAAGAAACTTGGGGTTAGATGGGAATAAAGACTCAGACCTACTAGAGAATGGACTTGAGGATATGGGGAGGTGGAAGGGTAAGCTGTGCCATAGTGAGGGAATGGCAAGGACATATATATACATTACCAAACGTAAAATATTGGGAAGCAGCCGCATAGCACAGGGAGATCAGCTTGGTGCTTTATGACTACCTGGATGGGTTGGATAGGGAGGGTGTGAGTGAAGGAGACAGAAGAGGGAGGAGGTATGGGTACATATGTATATGTATAACTGATTCACTTTGTTATAAAGCAGAAACTAACACTCCATTGTAAAGCAATTATACTCCAATAAAGATGTAAAAAAAAAAATAAAATGCCTGAGAATAAATGTACCTACGGAGGCAAAAGACCTTTTCTCCAAAAACTGTAAACACTGTTGAAAGAAATAAAAATGACACCAGCGTATGGAGAGATATAGTGTGTTCTTGGATTGGAAGTATCTGTACTGTGAAAATGACTATACTATCCAAAGCAACATACAGATTCACTGCAATCCCTATAAAATCACTAAGGGCAATTTGCACAGAATTTGAACAAAAATTTTTACAATTTTTGTAGAAACACAAAAGACCCTGAATAGCAAAAGCAATCTTAAGAAAGAGGAAAGGAGCTATATGAAGCATGATCCTTGAATTCAGATTAGACTACAAAGCTACAGTATTAAAAAACAGTGTGATACTGGCACAAAACCGCAGATCAATCGAACTAGAGATTGCAGAGATAAACCCATGCACCTATGTCCACCTAATCTATGACATAGTAGGCAAGAGTATACAAAGGAGAAAAGACTCTTTTCAGTGAGTGGTGCTGGGAAAACTGGACAACTACATGTAAAAGAATGAAATAAGAACACTTTCTAACACCATGCATGAAAATAAACTCAAAATGGATTAAATACCAAAAACTAAGACCAGACTTTATAAAACTCTGACAGGAAAACTTAGGAAGAACACTCCTCGACATAAATCACAGCAAGATCTTTTTTCACCCACCTCTTAGAGTAGTGAAAATAAAAATGAAGATAAACAAAAGGGACCTAATTAAACTTTAAGCTTTTTCACGGCAAAGAAACCATAAACAAAATGAAAAGACAACCCACAGAATGGGAGAAAATATATGCAAATGAAGCAACCAACAAAGGATTAATCTCCAAAATGTACAAATAGCACATGCAGCTCAATATGAAAAAATGAACAACCCAATCCAAAAATGGGCAGAAGACATAAATAGACATTTCTCCAAAGAAGATATACAGATTGCCAACAAAAACATGAAAAGATGCTCAACATCACTAATTTTTAGAGAAACGCAAATCAAAACTACAGTGAGGTATCACCTCACACCAGTCAGAATGGCCATCATCAAAAATTCTACAAACTATAAATTCTGGTGAGGGTGTGGAGAAAAGGGAACCCTCCTACACTGTTGGTTGGAATGTAATTTGGTACAGCCACTATGGAGAACAGTATGGAGGTTCCTTAAAAACTAATGATAGAGCTACTATATGACCCAGTAATCCCACTCCTAGGCATATATCAGGAGAAAACCATAATTCAAAAGGATGCATGCACCCCAATATTCATTTCATTACTATTTACAATAGCCAGGATATGGAAGCAACACAAATGTCCATCAACAGAGGAATGGATAAAGAAGATGTGGTACATATATACAATGTAATATTACTCAGTCATAGAAAGGAACAAAACTGTGTCATTTGCCAAGATGTGAATAAACCTAGAAACTGTCATTCATAGTGAAGTAAGTTAGAGAGAGAAAAACAAATGTTGCATAATATTGCTTATATGTGGATTCTAGAAAAATGGTAGAGATGAACTTATTTGCAAAGCAGAAATAGAGTCACAGATGTAGAGAATAAACTTATGGTTACCAAGGGGAAAAGGGGGGATGGGATGAATTGGGAGATTGGGACTAACATATATACACTACTATGTATAAAATAGATAACTAATGAGAACCTACTGTATAGCACAGGGAACTCTACTCTGTGGTGACCTAAATCAGAAGGAAATCTAAAAAAGAATGGATAGGACTTCCCTGGTGGTGCTGTAGTTAAGAATCCGCCTGCCAATGCAGGGGCCACGAGTTTGAGCCCTGGTCCGAGAAGATCCCACATGCTGTGGAGCAGCTAAGCCCATGCACCACATCTACAGAGCCTGTGCTCTAGAGTTCATGAGCCACAACTACTGGGACCATGTGCCACAACTACTGAAGCCCAGGAACCTAGAGCCTGTGCTCAGCAACAAGAGAAGCCACTTCAGTGAGAAGCCTGTTCACCACAACAAAGAATAGCCCCTGCTCACCACAACTAGAGAAAGCTTGCGTGCAGCAACAAAGACACAATGCAGCCAAAAATAAATAAATAAATTTATTTTAAAAATAAAAAAGAGTGAATATATGTTTACGTATGACAGATTCACTTTGCTGTACAGCAAGAAACTAACACAACATTGTAAAGCACCTATAGTCCAATAAAAATTAATTTTTAAAATGTTGGAATTTACCCATTACCAAGGCTTTGGGAAAATGATTGTTTGACTAGCTGAAAATAAATCTAACCTGCCCTGTATCTACCTTACTGCTCTTCATTAATCAACAAGGGCACTATAATAGATTTTTTTGTCTAAGATACTGAGATATACATGCACCACCTTTACCTTCCAGCCCAACCATGCTGTAAAACAAAGCAATGAAGTCTTACTTACACCTCACATCTCATATTTTCTTTGGCACCTCTCTTTCACTAACTCTGGACCTTTCCTCCTGGCCTGAGGCTCATCTAACATCAGACACTGGCCACAACTAGAAGCTTGCTTCCTTCTTTTTACTCTAACTGTACCATGTAGTCTTGTCTTCCTAAATGCATTATACATGTACTGAAAAGTTGCGATTATTTGAATCATATTTTAAGTATACAATGAACTGTTCATTCCATCAATAAAGGTATTGATCATTAAGAAAAAGAAGATAGCAAGATAGGAAAGAAGGAATAAAGGATCTACAAAGAGTCAGAAAGCAATAAATAACATGGCAATAGTAAGTCATTATCTGTCAATAATTAGTTTAAATTAAATGGATTAATATATCAAATTTAAAGATATGGGATGGCTGAATTGCGTTTTAAAAAACCCAATAGCCGGGCTTCCCTGGTGGCGCAGTGCTTGAGAGTCCGCCTGCTGATGCAGGAGACGCGGGTTCGTGCCCCGTTTCGGGAAGATCCCACATGCCGCGGAGCGGCTGGGCCCGTGAGCCATGGCCACTGAGCCTGCGCGTCCGGAGCCTGTGCTCCGCAAATGGGAGAGGCCACAACAGTGAGAGGCCCGCATAACGCAAGGAAAAAAAAAAAAAAACCCAATAGCCAATGATGCATTGCCTACCAAGAGACATTTAGTTTTAAAGACACATATAGACTGAGATTGAAGGAACGGGAAAAGATATTACATGCAAATAGCAACCAAAAGAGAGCAGGGATAGCTATATTTATATCAGATAAAATAGTCTTTAAGCTAAAAATGGTCAAAAGGGAAGAGCATTATATAATAATAAAGAGGTCAATTATCAATAAGAAAATATGTTGGAAATACCTATGCATCCAACATCACAGCACATAAATATATAAAGCAAATATTAAAAGAACTATAAAGAGAAATAAGAAGAAATAAAATACTTTAATACCCCACTCTCAGCAATGAATAGATAATCTAGACAGTGAATCAATAAGAAAACAATGGATTTCAACATTATAGAGCAAATGAACCCAACAGACATACAGAATAGTCCACCCCCAAAACACCAGAATACACATTCTTCTCAAGTGCACGTAGAACATTTTCTAGGATGGATCATATGTTAGGCCACAAAACAATACTGAGCAAATTTAACAAGATTGGAATCATACCAAGAATCTTTTCTGACTACAATACTATTAAACTAGAAATGAGTAATTGGAAAAAAGCAGGAAATTTTACAAATATGAGGAAATTAAACACATCCAAGCTAACCAATGAATCAAATAAATCAAAAGGGAAATTTAAAAATATCTTGAATGAAATGAAAATGGAAACAAAACATGCCACAACTTATGGTATACAACAAAAGCAGTTCTAACAGGAAGTGGGTTTTATTTTTATTTACTCTTTTGTTATTGATATACATTTGACACATAACATTATATTAGTTCCAGGTATACAACATAATGATTCAATATTTGTATATATTGCAAATTGTTCACCACAATAAGTATAGTTAACATCCATCACCAGGCATAGTTACAATTTTTTTCTTGTGATGAGAACTTTTAGCAAACTTCACATATACAATTCAGTATTAACTATAATCCCCATGCAGCACATTACATAGCCATGACTTATTTATTTTATAAGTGAAAGTTTGTACCTTTTCACCACATTCACCCATTTCCCCCACCTCCGATCCCCCATCTTTGGCAACCCCACCAATTTGTTCTCTGTATCTGTGAGATTTTTTTTTTAAGATTTCACATGTAAGTGAGATCGTATGGTATTTCTCCCTTTCTCTGACATATTTCACTTAGTATTAGCATAATGCCCTCAAGGATCTTCATAAATGGCAAGATTTCCTTCATTTTAAAGGCTGATATATATATATATATATATATATATATATATATATATATATATATATATCCCATTTTCAGTATCCTTTCATCCATCAATGGACACTGAGATTGCTTCCATGTCTTTGCCATTGTAAATAATGCTTCAGTGAACATGCTTCAGTGAACATGATGTTCAGTGAACATCATTATATATCTTTACAATCATATAATAGTACTATTTCTAATTTTTCTGAGAAATCTCCATACTATTTTTCATAGTTCATACACTAATTAAATTTCCATCAAGAGGGTATAAGGATTCCATATTCTCCACAGCCTCATCAATAGTTACTTCTTGTCTTTTTTTAAATAGATCTTTATTTGAGTATAATTGCTTCACAATTAGTTAGTTTCTGTTGTACAATAAAGTGAATAATAGCTATTCCAACAGTTATGAGGGGATATTTCGCTGTGGTTTTGATTTACATTTCCCTGATGATTAGTGATGCTGTTTACCTTTTCATGTACCTTTTGGCCATCTGTATGTCTTCTTTGAATAACTATCTATTCAGATCCTATGCCCAATTTTTAATCAGTTTGTTATAGAACTGAGTTATTTTTATATTTTGGATAATAACCCCTTATCATATATATGATTTGTAAATAATTTCTCCCATTCAGTAGGTTTTCTTTTTATTTTATTGATGCTTTCTTTAGTGGGGTATTAATGTTCCTTACTATTACTGTCTTGCTGTCTACTTCTTGCTTTTTGTATTTTAATATCTGCTTTATATATTTAGGAGCTCCTATGTTGAGTGTGTAAATATTTGGAAATGTTATATCCTCTTGTTGAACTGATCTCTTAATCACTATGTAATGACCTTCTTTGTCTCTCATTGCAGTCTTTATCTTAAAGTCTATTTCCTCTAAGTATAACTATTCCAGCTTTCTTTAGTTTTCATTTGCATGGAATATCTTTTTCCATCCCTTCACATTCAGCATGTTTATGTCCTTATAAGTGAAGTGAGTCTCTTGTAAGCACTATACAGGTGGGTTTAATTTTTTAAGTCCATTAAGCCACTCTTTGTCTTTTGACTGGAGAATTTAGTCCATTTATATTTAAAGTAATTAATGATAGTTATATACTTATTTTAATTTTATTAATTGTTTTCTGGCTGGTTTGTAGTTCCACTGTTCACTTCTTCTCTTGTTCTCTTCCTTGTGATTTGATGATTTTCTGCAGTAGCAATGCTTAGATTCCTTTCTCTTTGTTATAGATACTATAGGTTTTTGATTTGTGATTACAATGAGGTTTACATACAACAACTTATATAACAGTTTTTTTCCACAGTTGATATCAATTTGAGCTTAAATTCATTTTAAAAACCTACATTTTTACTTCCCCCAATGTCATGTTTTTGATATCACAATTTACATATTTTTATCTTGTGTATTGCTCAAAAATTATTGTACTTACAGCTATTTTTACTACTTTTTCTTTTAATCTTTATACTATATATATATATATATATATATATATATTTTTTTTTTTTTTTTTTTTTTTTGCACTTTCCTGATGATTAGTGTTGTTGAGCATCTTTTCATGTACCATTTGTATGTCTTCTTAGGAAAAATGTCTATTCAAGTCCTTTGCCCACTTTTTTTTTTTTTGCGGTGCATGGGCCTCTCACTGCTGTGGCCTCTCCCAGTGCGGAGCACAGGCTCTGGACGCACAGGTCCAGTGGTCATGGCCCATGGGCCCAGCCACTCCATGGCATGTAGAATCCCCCCAGACCAGGGCACAAAACCACACCCTCTGCATCGGCAGGCGGACCCTCAACCGCCGTGCCACCAGGGAAGCCCTTTATACTATTTTTGTAAGTGATTAACCAACCACCTTTACATTAGATTATTCTGAATTTTACTGTGTATTTACGTTTACAAGTAAGATTTATACTTTCATATGTTTTCCTGCTACTAATTAATGCCCTTTCTTTTCAGCTTAAAGAAGTCCCTTTAAAATTTACTTTAAGACCAGCTCATAAGTAATAAAAAATTCAATTACCTTTTGCTTGTCTGTAGAACTTTTCACCTCTCCTTCAATTTTGAATGTCAACTTTGCCAAGTTGAGTATTCCTTGCTGGCAGTTTGTTATTTTTCTTTCAGCACTTTGAATATATTGTGACACTGTCTTCTGGACCGTAAGGTTTCTGTTGAAAATTCTGCTGATAGTCTTACGGGAGTTCACTGGTACATAACAAGTTGTTTTGCACTTCCTGCTTTTTTTTAACATCTTTATTGGAGTATAATTGCTTTACAATGGTGTGTTAGTTTCTGCTTTATAACAAAGTGAATCAGTTATACATATATATATGTTCCCATATATCTTCCCTCTTGCGTCGCCCTCGCTCCCAACCTCTCTATCCCACCACTCTGGGTGGTCAAACACCACTGAGAAGATCTCGCTGTGCTATGCAGCTACTTCCCACTAGCTATCTATTTTATGTTTGGTAGTGTATATATGTCCATGCCACTCTGTCACTTTGTCACAGTTTAACCTTTCCCCTTCCTATATCCTCAAGTCCATTCTCTAGTAGGTCTGTGTCTTTATAACCGTCTTACTGCTAGGTTCTGCATGAACTTTTTCCCCCCAGATTCCTTATATATGTGTTAGCATACGGTATTTGTTTTTCTCTTTCTGGCTTACTTCACTCTGTATGACAGACTCTAGGTCCATCCACCTCACTAAAAATAACTCAATATCGTTTCTCTTTATGGCTCAGTAATATTCCATTGTATATATGTGCCACATCTTCTTTATCCATTCATCTGTTGATGGACCCTTAGGTTGCTTCCATGTTCTGGCTACTGTAAATAGAGCTACAATTAACATTTTGGTACATCACTCTTATTGAATGATGGTTTTCTCAGGGTATATGCTCAGTAGTGGTATTGCTGGGCCGTATGGTAATTCTATTTTGAGTTTTCTAAGGAACCTCCATACTGTTCTCCATAGTGGCTGTATTAATTTTCATTACTACCAACAGTGCAAGAGGGTTCCCTTCTCTTCACACCCTCTCCAGCGTTTATTGCTTCTAGATTTTATGATGATGGCCATTCTGACTGGTGTGAGATGATATCTCATGGTAGTTTTGATTTGCATTTCTCTAATGATTAATGATACTGAGCATCACTTAATCCATTTGTTGGCATTGTGTATATCTTCTTGGGAGAAATGTCTATTTAGGTCTCCTGCACATTTTTGGATTGAGTTGTTTGTTTTTTGTTATTGAGCTGCATGAGCTGTTTATAAATTTTGGAGATTAACCCTTTGTCAGTTGCTTCATTTGCAAATATTTTCTCCTATTCTGAGGGTTGTCTTTTGGTCTTGTTAATGGTTTCCTTTGCTGTTCAAAAGCTTTGAAGTTTCATTAGGTCCCACTTGTTTATTTTTTATTTTATTTCCGTTTCTCTAGGAGGTGGGTCAAAAAGGTTGTTGCTGTGATTTATGTTATAGAGTGTTCTGCCTATGTTTTCCTCTAAGAGTTTGATACTTTCTAACCTTACATTTAGGCCTTTAATCCATTTTGAGCTTATTTTTGTGTATGGTGTTAGGGAGTATTCTAATTTCACACTTTTACATGTACCTGACCAATTTTCCAAGCACCACTTATTCAAGAGGCTGTGTTTTCTCCACTGTATATTCTTGCATCCTTTATCAAAGTTAAGGTGCCCATATGTGTGTGGGTTTATCCCTGGGCTTTCTATCCTGTTCCATTGATCTATATTTCTGTTTTTGTGCCACTACCATACTGTCTTGATTACTGTAGCTTTGTAGTATAGTCTGAAGTCAGGGAGCCTGATTCCTCCAGCTCCATTTTTCGTTCTCAAGATTGCTTTGGCTATTTGGGGTCTTTTGTGTTTCCATACAAATTGTGAAATATTTTTGTTCTAGTTCTGTGAAAAATGCCACTGGTAGTTTGAAAGGGATTGGATTGCTTTGGGTAGTAGAGTCATTTTCACAACGTTGATTCTTCCAATCTAAGAACATGGTATATCTCCCCATCTATTTTTATCATCTTTAATTTCTTTCATCAGTGTCTTATAATTTTCTGCATACAGGTATTTTTTCTCCTTATGTAGGTTTATTCCTAGATATTTTATTCTTTTTGTTGCAGTGGTAAGTGGGAGTGTTGTCTTGATTTCGCTTTCAGATTTTTCATCATTAGTATATAGGAATGCCAGAGATTTCTGTGCATTAATTTTGTATCCTGCTACTTTACCAAATTCATACATTAGCTCTAGTAGTTTTCTGGTAGCATCTTTAGGTTTCTCTAGGTAGAGTATCATATCATGTGCAAACAGTGACAACTTTACTTCTTCTTTTCTGATTTGGATTACTTTTATTTCTTTTTCTTCTCTGATTGCTGTGGCTAAACTTCCAATACTATGTTGAATAATAGTGGTGAGAGTGGTAACGTTGTCTTGTTCCTGATCTTAGTGGAAATGCTTTCAGTTTTTCACCATTGAGGATGATGTTGGCTGTGGGTTTGTCATATATGGCCTTTATTATGTTGAGGACATTTCCCTCTATGCCTACTTTCTGCGGAGTTTTTGTCATAAATGTGTGCTGAATTTTGTTGAAAACTTTCTCCTTATCTATTGAGATGATCGTATGGTTTTTCTCCTTCAGTTTGTTAATAGGCTGTATCACATTGATTGATTTTCATATACTGAAGAATCCTTGCATTCCTGGGATAAACTCCACTTGATCAGGGGTATGATCCTTTTAATGTGCTGTTGAATTCTGTTTGCTAGTATTTTGTTGAGGATTTTTGCATCTATGCTCGTCAGTGATATTGGCCAGTAGTATTCTTTCTTCGTGACATCTTTGTCTGGTTTTGGTATCAGGGTGATGGTGGCCTGGTAGAATGAGTTTGGGAGTGATCCTCCCTCTGCCATATTTTGGAAGAGTTTGAGAAGGATAGATGTTGCTTCTTCTCTAAATGTTTGATAGAATTCACCTGTGAAACCATCAGGTCGAGGGCTTTTGTTTGTTGGAAGATTTTTAATCACAGTTTCAATTTCAGTGCTTGTCATTGGTCTGCTCATATTTCCTATTTCTTCCTTGTTCAGTCACGGCAACTTGTGTGTTTCTAATAGTTTGTCCATTTCTTCCAGGTTGTCCATTTTATTGACACAGAGTTGCTTGTAGTGATCTCTCATGATCCTTTGTATTTCTGCAGTGTCAGTTGTTTCTTCTTTTTCATTTCTAATTCCATTGATTTGACTCTTCTTCCTTTTTTTCTTGATGAGTGAACCTAATGGTTTATCAATTTTCTTTATCTCCTCAAAGAACCAGCTTTTAATTTTATTGATCTTCACTCTCATTTCCTTCAGTTCTTTTTCATTTATTTCTGATCTGATCTTTATGATTTCTTTCCTTCTGCTAACTTTGGGTGTTTTTTGGTCTTCTTTCTCTAATTGCTTTAGGTGCAAGTTTAGGTTGTTCCTTTGAGGTGCTTCATGTTTCTTAAGGTAGGATTTTATTGCTATAAACTTCCCTCTTAAAACTGCTTTTGCTGCCTCCTATAGGTTTTGGGTGGTCCTGTTTTCATTGTCATTTGTTTCTAGGTATTTTTTGATTTCCCCTTCAATTTCTTCAGTGGTCTCTTGGTTATTAAGTAGTGTATTGTTTAGCCTCCATGTGTTTGTATTTTTTACAGATCTTTTCCTGTAATTGATATCTAGTCTCATAGCATTGTGGTTGGAAAAGATACTTGATATGATTTCAATTTTCTTAATCTTACGAAGGCTTGATTTGTGACCCAAGATATGATCTATCCTGGAGAATATTCCATGAGCTCTTGAGAAAAATATGTTTTGTGTAGTTTGGAGATGGAATGTCCTATAAATATAAATTTAGTGCATGCTTTTTCATGCATCATTTAAAGCTTGTGTTTCCTATTTATTTTCATTTTGGATGATCTGTCCATTGTTGAAAGTGGAGTGTTAAAATCCCCTTCTATGATTGTGTCACTGTCAATTTCCCCTTTTATGGCTGTTAGTATTTGCCTCATGTAGTGAGTTGTTCCTATGTTGGGTGCATAAATATTTACAATTGTTATAACTTCTTCTTGAACTGGTCCCTTGATCATTTTGTAGTTTCCTTCTTTGTCTCTTATAATAGTCTTTTTCTTTAAAGTCTATTTTGCCTGATATGAGAATTGCTACTCCAGCTTTCTTTTGATTTCCATTTTCATGGAATATCTTTTTCCATAACCTCACTTTCAGTGTGTATGTGTCCCTAGGTCTGAAGTGGGTCTCTTGTAGACTGCGTATATATGGGTCTTGCTTTTTTATCCTTTCAGCCAATCTGTGCCTTTTGGTGGGAGCAATTAGTCCATTTATATTTAAGGCAATTATTGATATGTATGTTCGTATTCCCATTTTCTTAACTGTACTGGGTTTGTTATTGTACGTCTTTCCTTTCTCTTGTGTTTCTTGCCTAGAGAAGTTCCTTTAGCATTTACTGTAAACCTGGTTTGGTGGTACTGAACTCTCTCAGCCTTTGCTTGTCTGTAAAGTTTTCAATTTCTCCATCAAATCTGAATGAGATCCTTGCTGTGTAGAGTAATCTTGGTTGTAGGTTTTTCTCTTTCATCACTTTAAATATGGCTTGCCACTCCCTTCTGGCTTGCAGAGTTTCTGCTGAAAGATCAGCTGTTAACCTTATGGGGATTCCCTTGTGTGTTATTTGTTGTTTTCCCCTGCTTCTTTTAATATGCTTTCTTTGTATTTAATTTTTGATAGTTTGATTAATATATGTCTTGGCGGGTTTCTCCTTGGATTTTTCCTGTATGGGACTCTCTGTGCTTCCTGGACTTGATTAACTATTTCCTTTCCCATTTTAGGGAAATTTTCAGCTCTAATCTCTTCAAATATCTTCTCAGTCCCTTTCTTATTCTCTTCTTCTTCTGGGACCGCTATAATTCGAATGTTGGTGGTTTTAATGTTGTCCCAGTGGTCTCTGAGACTGTCCTCAGTTCTTTTCATTGTTTCTTCTTTATTCTGTTCTGCAGTAGTTATTTCCTCTCTTTTATCTTCCACATCACTTATGCGTTCTCCTGCCTCAGTTATTCTGCTATTGATCCCTTCTAGATTATTTTTACTTTCATTTATTGTGTTGTTCACCATTGCTTATTTCATCATTAGTTCTTCTAGGTCCTTGTTAAATCTTTCTTGCATTTTCTCTATTTAATTTCTAAGATTTTGGATCATCTTTACTATCATTATTTTGAATTCTTTTTCAGGTAGACTGCCTATTTCCTCTTCATTTGTTAGGTCTGGTGTGTTTTTACCTTGCTCCTTCATCTGCTGTGTGTTTTTCTGTCTTCTCATTTTGCTTATTTTACTGTGTTTGGGGTCTCCTTTTTGCAAGCTGCAGGTTGTAGTCCCCTTTGTTTTTGGTGTCTTTCCCCTGTGGCTAACGTTGTTTCAGTGGTTTGTGTAGGCTTCCTGGTGGAGGGGACTGGTGCCTGTGTTCTGGTGGATGAGGCTGGATCTTGTCTTTCTGGTGTACAGGTGCACCTCTGGTGGTGTGTTTTGGCATGTCTGTTTCCTTATTATGATTTTAGGCATCCTCTCTGTTAATGGATGGGGCTGTGTTCCTGTCTTGCTAATTGTTTGGTATAGAGTGTCTAGCACTGTAAGTTGCTGGTCGTTGAGTGAAGCTGGGTCTTGGTGTTGAGATGGAGATCTCTGGGAGATTTTTGCTGTTTGATATTACGTGGAGCTGGGAGGTCTCTTGTGGACCAGTGTCCTGAACTTGGCTCTCCCACCTCAGGGGCACAGCACTGACTCCTGGCTGAAGCCACAAGAGCCTTTCATCCACACGGCTCAGGATAAAAGGGAGAAAAACTAGAAAGAAAGAAACAAAGAAAGAACGAGAGAAAGAGGATAAAATAAAATAAAATAAAGTAAGATAAAATAAAATAAAGTTATTAAAATAAAAAATAATTATTAAGAAAAAAATTTTTTTAAGTAAAAAAAAAAAAAAATACGGACGGACAGAACCCTAGGTCAAATGGTGAAAGCAAAGCTATACAGACAAAATCTCACACAGTAGCATACACATACACACTGACAAAAAGAGAAAAAGGGGAAAAAGTGATATATCTTAATCTCAACATCCACTTCCTCAATTTGGGTTGATTTGTTATCTCTTCAGGTATTCCACAGATGCAGGGTACATCAAGTTGATTGTGGAGATTTAATCTGCTGCTCCTGAGGCTGCTGACAGAAATTTCCCTGTGTCTTCTTTGTTTCCACAGCTTCCGGGTTTCAGCTTTGGATTTGGACCCGCCTCTGTGTGTAGGTTGCCTGAGGGTGTCTGTTCTTCGCTCAGACAGGACGGGGTTAAAGGAGCAGCTGATTCAGGAGCTCTGGCTCAGTCAGGCCGGGGGGAGAGAGGGGTACACATGTGGGGCAGGCCTCTGACAGCAGAGACTGGCATGACGTTCCACCATCCTGATGTGCACCGTGTGTTCTCCTGGGGAATTTGTCCCTGGATCGCGGGCCCTGGCAGTGGTGGGCTGCACAGCCTCCCTGGAAGAGAGGTGTGGATAGTGACCTGTGTTTGCACACAGGTTTCTTGGTGGCTGCAGCAGCAGCCTTAACATCTCATGCCCGTCTCTTGGGTCCGCGCTCTTAGCCATGGCTCGCACCCATCTCTGGAGCTCCTTTAAGCAGCGCTCTTAATACTTTCTCTTCACGCCCCAGGAAACAAAGAGGGAAGAAAAAGTCTCTTGCCTCTTCGGCAGGTCCAGACATTTTCCCGGACTCCCTTCTGCCTAGCTGTGGCACACTGGTCCCCTTCAGGCTGTGTTCACTCAGCCAACTCCAGTCCTCTCCCTGGCATCTGACTGAAGAGGAAGGCTGAGCTCCCAGCCCCTGCCCATCCCAGTGGGTGTGCAGACAAGCCTCTCGTGCTGGTCAGCACTTATCCTCCATGTGGGAATCTCCCTGCTTTGCCCTCTGCACCCCTGTTGATGCACTCTCCTCCATGGCTCCAAAGGTCCCCACTCTGCCACCCACAGTCTCCACTCATGAAGGGGCTTCCTAGTGTGTGGAAACCTTTCCTCCTTCACAGCTCCCTCCCACTGGTACACGTCTCGTCTCTATTATTTTGTCTCTGTTTTTTCTTTGTCTTTCTTCTTTTGCCCTACCCAGGTATGTGGGGAGTTTCTTGCCTTTTGGGAGGTCTGAGGTCTTCTGCCAGCATTCAGTAGGTGTTCTATAGGAACAGTTCCATATGTAGATGTATTTCTGATGTATTTGTGTGGAGGAAGATGATCTCTGCATCTTACTCTTCCACCATCTTTCCTCAAGACTCCTGGGTCTTTGTTTCTGTGTGAGGGCTTTCTCTAGTTGTGGCGAGCGAGGGCCACTCTTCATCATGGTGCGCTGGCCACTCACTGTCACGGCCTCTCTTTGCTCTTTTTGCTTTTAAGATTATCTCTTTGTCTTTAACTTTTGACACTTTAATTATAATAATGTTTGTGTGTAGGTCTCTGTTTTCATCTTATTTGGAACTCTCTCGGCTTTCTGGATTTTTATATCTGTTTCTATCCTCATGTTAAGAAAGTTTTCAGCCATTATTTCTCCAAATAAGTTTTCTGCCTCTTTCTCTCTCTCTTCTCATTCTAGGACCCATATAATGAGAATGTTGGTCCACTTGAAATTGTCCCACAAGCCCCTTAAGATCTATTCATTCTTGCTTCTTTTTGCTACTCTGATTGGGAAAGTACTGCCCTGTTTTGGAATTAACTGATTCTTTCTTTTGCTTCATCTGGCCTGATGTTGAACCCCTCTATTGTATTTTTAAGTTCAGTTATTATATTCTTCAGCTCTGTGACTTCTACTTGGTATTTTCTTATATCTTCTATCTCTGTTGAAATTCTCACTTTGTTCATCCATTTCTCTTCGTGAGCTCAGTAACATCTTTATGACCATTATTTTAAACTCTTAGGTAAATTACCTATCTTTCATCATGTTATTTTTCTGAGGTTTCATATTTATTTTTAGTTTGGAACTCATCTGTCTGTTTCTCCTTTTTCCTTGACCTTCTGTCTTGGTTTCCATGAATTGAATAAAACAGCCACTGCTCCCAGTCTTGAAGGAGTGGCTTTATGTTGGAGATGAACGTTATTGTTCAACCCTGCCCAAGACTTGCATTGTCTCTTCATGATTATACAAGAAGACTACTTTATTTTTAGTGGCTGCCAGTAGTTTAGGGTGTGCCAAGACCAGTCAATGTCCCAATAGGGAGGATCTGAGTCAGCACTGAGATTCGGGAAGACTGAAATCCAGACCCCCAGGCAGCTGCTTTTAAAGTACAGAAATATGCACAGTGCTGTGTGACTGTGAGCATAATCCCTGCTGGCCACCAGATCCAGAAGATATAAAGTTGTCCCCTGGCAAGGAGCTGCAAAAATTGGGGTGGCAGATAAATTTAGAAGTTCCTTTCTGGAAGATACCAGTGACTTGAAACAAGGAAGATGGATAAGCAAAGATGACATCCACTGGTCTCTGTCCCCAGAAAGCACCTTAGTAGGTCCCTAGATGTATACCAAACCAGTAGCCTTCCCTTCAGGTCAAAACTCCAGGGCCAGCAAATATGTCTCTTTCACAGAAAAACAGTGTTGTGTTTCACTCTGCTGTTTGTGCTGTGCCCTGTGGGTGGTAGCCAGACAAGAACTGCCTCTCCATTTGCTGTATTCTCATGGGACCCACAAACTAGCCCTGCTGGCCACCAGAGCAGCAAACAGGGGACTTTCTTTGGGTGGCAGACACAAAAAACATAGCACCAGGTATAAAAAAACAAGGCACAAGAGGTGTGTACAAGTTCGCCTCCAGGAGATACTGGAAGAAGAAATTTTATAGCAATAATTGCATACATCAAGAGAAAAGAAAGATTTCAAATAAACTATCTAACTTTACATTTCAAGAACTAGAAAAATAAGGAACAACCCAGAGCTAGCAGAAGTAATAAAATAGCAAAATTAGGGCAGAAGTAAATAAAATAGAGAAGGAAAACAATACTAAACATCACCAAAATTAAAGGCTTTTTTTTTTGAAAAGATAAACAAATTTGAAAACCTTTAACTAGACTAAGAAAAAGAGAGGAATTTAATAAATAAAAGCAGAAATGAAAGAGGATTATTACAACTGAAAACACAGAAATTCAAAGAATCATAAGAAATTACTTTGGAAAATTATTTGCCAGCAAAATAGAAAACCTAGAAGAAATGGATAAATTCCTGGAAACATGCAAGATTCCAAAACTGATTAGTGGTGAAATAAAATCTCTGAACAGAACAGTAATGAGAAGGAGATTAAAACTCTAAACAGGCCAACAAAGAATAATAATATTGACTCAGTAAACAAAAAACTCCCAACATAGAAAACCTAAGGAACAGGTGGTTTCACTTGTGAATTTTAAGAGACATTTAAATAAAAATTAATGCCAATTCTTCTTAAACTCTTCCAAAATATTGAAAATTAGAAAACTCTCCAAAACTCATTTTACAAGGCCAGCATTACCCTTATACCAAAGCAGATAAGACAATATGAGAAAGGTATGCTAATATCCCTGTTAATATAGATGTAAAAAATCACCAACAAAATACTAATAAACTGAATTCAACAGCACATTAAAAGGGTCATACTGCTTGATCAAGTGGTATTCATACCTAGGGTGCAAAGATGGTTCAACATAACCAAAACAATAAGTGTGATATATCACATTTATAGAATAAAAGATAAAAATCAAATTATCATTTCAATAGATGCAGAAAGACCATTTGACAAAATTCAACATTCATTCATAATTTTAAAAAAAATCTCAACAAACTCAGTTTAAAAGTAATTACCTTTGGGGAGATCAAGATGGTAGAGTAGGAGAATGTGGAGCTCACCTCCCCCCACAAACACATCAAAAATATATCTACTTATGGAACAATTCTCACAGAAAACTAAGTGGAAACTGGCAGAAGAGCTCCTATACAACCAACACTGCAGAAAAGATTACCACATAACAGGGTAAGATGGAAAAAAAGACATCAGTCAGGACCTGTGCCCCTGGGAGGGATCTGTAAGGGAGAGAAGGTCCATACAGGTGGAGCTTCACCCTGGGGAATGAGCAGATCAACTCATAATCTGGAAATTCCAGTCCTGGGGTCCTGCATGGAGGAGACATGCCCCTTAGCCTGCTGGAAAATCTGCTGAGACAGAGATAAGGGCTGAAGAAGCCTAGAATCTACTCTTGAAGAGTACACACATGCTGACATGCTAACAATCAGGACAGAGAGAGCCTTGCACTGACACCTGCCTTGCTGCACTTCCCAATATGAAGAGACTAACATCCTGGACCCGCTCATTCCACACCAAATCCTGGCATGAGATCAGGGTAAAGGTTCTGTCTAGCTACACAGAGACAGACTGGGTCACCTGGGGTGTGATCCAGAAGGAGCTGCATAAACCATTTTCCCCATGTGCACTGGGTGGCGCCACAAGAATATGCAGAGGCTACGAGCTGAATATCAGGCAGACAGGCCATAGGAGAGAACTTGATCTATCTATGCAGGACAGTCCAGAAGGCCTGGGGTGTGATCCAGGTGGAGTTGTGGTGCCCATTGCCAGCACACACATGGTGGCAGAGGGTTTAGCCACAGGAGACATTGTTAGCACTCACAACAGGCAGCACTACAAGAACATGTGGCATCTAAATGCTAAATCTTGGGCAGACAGTCCTCAGCCAGGAGTATGCAGTGGTTCATTTCCCAGCAAGAGTGCCACAACTCTGCCCACTCTACACTGCAGCATAGTGCTAGATCTGGGACAGACAAGTCCTGGGAGAAGTCTTCCAAGAGGCAACCCAGATCTCAGACAGAAACACAGCCTCCTCAATTCCTGCAGGTACAATACCCTGACTCCCAGCCCCAGCCTACTCCAGACCACAGCCTTGCACTAGATCTGGGAAAAATAAAATAGAGAAAAGGATATAACCTTGAGCTGCTTCTGAGCAGAAATGTGGACTCCTACACAGGTGGTGTGTAGGTTTGTTGTGACCCCACAGGCCTCATTGCTTCAGCAATCACATCTTTGGGGCAGGGCACACACTCAAGGACAATGAAGCCTGATCAAACGCTACCTTCAGGACTTCTACTCCAACAACTTGGGAACAGACCCACTCCTGACAGGTTGGTGACAGCCATGGATCAAAGAAGCAGCCCCACCTCATATCCAGCACAGGTCTAGATACTACAACACTAACCACACTCCCTATCAATGGGACAACTGCCAGCACACTCTGAGGAAAGACGTGGCTGACATCCATATCAGAACAAGATCTCAAACCAAAAACATTGGACATACACAGTATACACAGGGACACCTCAACACAAAAACACCCCTTTAAGACCACAGTAGATAACTGTTATTTGTAAAATCATAGAGAGAGAAATTTAAGTAAAATGGAAAAGGCAGAGGAACTACTCCCAATTACAAGGACAAAAGAAATCCCCTGAAAGAAAAAAATAATGAAACAGACCTCACCACTCTCCTAGACTCTGAGTTCAAAAATGAGTTATTAAAAATGTTAACTTAATTAAGAATAATTATTGATAGAAGTACAGATTAATGTAACAAGGAATTAGAAATTATAAAGATGAACTAATAAAAAATAGGCAGTTCAATTGCTGAGATAAAAACCGATCTAGAAATACTGAATAGCAGATTAATGGCACAGAATGAATAAGTGGTCTGAAAGATAGAACAATGGAAATCACCCAATCATAACAGCAGACAGAAAGAAAAATGAAAAAAAAAATGAAAGCAGCATATGAGATCTATGGGATAATATAAAGCATACCAACCTATGCATAATAGGGGTTCCAGGAGGATAAGAGACAGAGAAGGGGATCAAAATGTATTTGAAGACATTATGGCTGAAAACTTCAAAAACCTAAAGTGGGAAACAGACATCCAGGTACAGGAAGCACAGAGGGTCCCAAACAAGATGAAGCAAAAGAGACCTACACCAAGATATATCACAATTAAAATGGCAAAAGTTAAAGAGAGGATTCTAAAGGTAGCAAGAGAAAACAAAAAGAGTCAGTTATGAGGGAATCCCCATAGGCTATCAACTGATTTCTCTGTGAAAAATTTGCAGGCCAGAAGGGAGTGGCATGATATATTCAAACCATTAAAGGGAAAAACCTGCAACCTAGGATACTCTACCCAGCAAGATTATAGTTTAGAATAGAAGGAGAGATAAAGAATTTTTTAGACAAGCAATAACTAAAAGAATTTAGCAATACTAAGCCTACTCTACAAGAAATATTAAAGGATCTTCTCTAAATAGAAAAGAAGCAGGAATCTACAGGAAAGAGAAAATCACAATAGGAAAGGCAAATATATAAAAAGATTGAAGATCACTTTAAAAGCCAGTACATAGACTTAAAAAAATTAAAAAATTGTAAAAGTGATTATAATTACAAATAACAGCAAAAGATAAGTACAAAAATGAAATATGACAAGAAAATCACAAAATATGAGGGAGTGGAGTATAAAAATATAGATCATTTAGAATGTGTTTGAATTTGTATGACTATCAGTTTAAAGCAACTAGATATAGTTATGGGTTAATATACTTGAACTCCATGGTAACCATGAATCACAGACATAAAATAGATTCACAAAAATCAAAAAGAAAAGAACTCAAGCATACTACAAAAGAAAATCAACAAACCACACAGGGAAAAACAAAAATAAGAAGAAATGAACAAAGAACTACAAAAACAACTAGAAAACAAGGATTAAAATGGCAGTAAGTACATATCTATCAGTAATTACTTGAAATGTCAATGAACTAAATGCTCTGATCAAAAGATACAGAGTGGCAGATTGGATAAAAAAAAGGAACCTACAATATGCTGCCTACAAAAGACTCACTTCAGGGAGAAAGACACACACAGACTGAAAGTGAGGGGATGGAAAAAGATATTTCATGCAAATAGAATGGACAAAAAAGTGGAGGTAGCAATACTCATATCAGACAAAATAGGCTTTAAAACAAATGCCATAAAGGAAGAAAAAGACAGGTATTATATAATGGTAAATAGATCAATACAAGGAGAAGACATTACACTCATTAATACCCAAATAATACACCCCAAATAGGAAGACCTAAATGTATAAAACAAACACTAACAGATCTATAGGGAGAAATGGACAATAATATTTGGAGTTTTTTTTTTTTTTCTTTTTTTTTGTGGTACGTGGGCCTCTCACTGCTGTGGCCTCTCCCATTGTGGAGCACAGGCTCCGGACGTGCAGGCCCAGTGGCCATGGCTCATGGGCCCAGCTGCTCCGCGGCATGTGGGATCTTCCCGGACCAGGGCACGAACCCGTTTCCCCTGCATCGGCAGGCAGACTCTCAACCACTGTGCCACCAGGGAAGCCCATATTTGGAGATTTTAACAATCCACTGACATCAATGAAAAGATCATGCAGACAGAAAATCAATAAGGTAACAGAGGTTCTAACTGACTCAATAGACCAGTTGGACTTCATTGATACCTACTGGACACTATATCTGAAAAAAGAAAAACAGAATACACAATGTTTTCAAGAGCATGTGGGATGTTCTCCAGGATAGACCACAAACTACGTCACACACAAAAAAGCCTTAACAAATTTAAGAGGACAGAAATTATTTCAAGCATTTTTCCTGGATACAATGGTATGAAACTAGAAACAAGCCAAAGAAAGAAAAACGGGAAAAGAATGAACACATGGAGACAAAACAGCATACTATTAGAAAACAATGGGTCCATGATGAAATCAAAGAAGAAATCAGAAAATATCTCAATGAAAATGAAAACACAGCCTTATAAAATCTATGGGATACAGCATAAGCAGTTCTAAGATAAAAGTTTATAGCCATACAGACCTACCTCAAAAAGAAGAAAAATCTCAAATAAACAACCTAAACTACTACCTAAAGAAATATGGAAAAGTAGAGCAAACAAAACCCAAAGTCATCAGAAGGAAGGAAATAATAAAGATCAGAGAGGAAATAAATAAAATAGAGATAAAATAGAAAAGATCAATATAAAAAAGAGCTGGGTTTTTGAAAAGATAAACAAAATTGGCAAACCTCTAGCTAGGCTCACCAAGAAGAAAAGTGAGAAGACCAAAATAAATAAAATAAGAAATGAAAGAGGAGAAATAACAACAACCGATACAACAGAATACAAAAAAATCATAAGAGAATACTATAAAAGGTTATATGTCAACAAATTGGACCACCTAGAAGAAATGGACAAGTTTCTAGAAATATACAACCTGTCAAGACTGAGTAAAGAAGAAACAGATAATTGAAACAGATCAATTACTAGAAGCAAAATAGAGTCTGTAATTTTAAAACTCCCTCCAAACAAAAGTCCAGGACAAGATAACTTCACTGGGGAATTCAACCAAACACACAAAAAAGAACTTATACCTATCCTGTTCAAACTATTCCAAAAATTGAATAGATGAGAGCACTCCTGTTCATTCTGTGAAACCACCATCAACCTGATACCAAAACCAGACAAAGACACTGAAAAAAGAGAAAATTACAGGCCAATATCTTTGATGAATATAGATGCAAAAATCCTCAAATTACTAGCAAGCTGAATTCAACAATAGTTAATAAGGATCATACACCATGATCAAGTGGGATTCACTCCAGTGTCATAAAGATGATTCAACATATGCAAATCAATCAGTGTGATACACCACATTAACAAGAGGAAAGACGAAAATCACATGATCATTTCAATAGATGCAGGAAATGCATTTGACACAATTCAGCATTGATTTATTACAAAAACTCTCACCAAAGTGGATATACAGGGAACATATCTCAACATAATAAAGGTCACATATGACAAAACCACAGCCAACATAATACTCAATGGTGAAAAGATGAAACGCTTTCTGCTAAATTCAGTAACAAGACAAGGATGCCCAGTCTCACCACGTCTATTCTACATAGTATTGGAAGTCCTAGCCACAGCAGGCAAGCAAGAAAAAGAAATAAAATGTATCCAAATTGGAAAGGAAGAATTAAAACTGTCACCATTTACAGATGATGATATACTATACAGAGGACCCTAAGGATCCACACAAAATTATTAGAACTAATAAGTGAATTCAACAGTGTAACAGGATAAAAGATTAATATACAGAAATATGCTGCATTTCTTCATATTTAAAATGAAATATCAGAAAGGAAAGAAAATATCCTGTTTAAGATCATGACAAAAAAATATAAAATACCTAGGAATAAACTTAACTAAGGAGGTGAAAGACCTATCCACTGAAAGCTATAAACATGGATCAAGGGAAGTAAAGATGATTTAAAGAAATGAAAAGATATCCCATGTTCTTGGGTTGTAAGAATTAGTATTTTTATAATGACATTACCATCCAAAGCAACCTACAGATTTAATGCAATCCCTATCAATTTCCCATGACATTTTTCACAAAACTAGAAAAGATAATCCTAAAATTTATATGGAACCACAAAAGACCCAGAATTGCCTAAGCTCTTCTAAGGGAAAAGAAGAAAGCTGGAGGCATAACCCTCCCAGACTTCAGACAATGCTACAATGCTACAGTAATCAAAACAGCATGGCATTTGCACAAAAACATATGTATAGATCAATGAAACACAATAGAGAGCCCAGAAAAAAATCTACACACTCATGGTCAATTAATCTATGACAAAGTAGGCAAGACTATACAGACAGTTCTCTTCAACAAGTGGTGTTGGGAAAGCTGGACAGCTACATGCATATCAATGAAATTAGAACACTCCTTCACACCATATACAAAAATAGCCTCAAAATGGTTTAAAGACCTAAATATAAGACATGACACCATAAAACTGCCAAAAGAGAATATAGGCAAAATATTTTCTGACGTAAATCAAAGCAACGTTTTCTTAGATCAATCTCCCAAGGCAAAAGAAATAAAAGCAAAAATAAACAAATGGGACCTAATCAAACTTACAAGCTTTTGCACAGCAAAGAAGAATATCAACAAAATGAAAAGACAACCTATGAAATAGGAGAAAATATTTGCAATTTATGCTATTGACAAGAAATTAACATCTAAAATATATAAACAGCTCATACAACTCATTATCAAAGAAAAGAGATCAACCCAATCAAAAACTGTTCAGAAGACCTACATAGATATTTTTCCAAAGAAGACATACAGATGGCCAACAAGCACATGAAAACATGCTCAGAATTGCTAATTATTAGAGAAATGGAACTCAAAACCACAATGAGGTGTCACCTCACACCTGTCAGAATGGCTATCATTAGAAAATCTACAATTAATAAACGCTGGAGATGTTGTAAAGGGAACCCTTGTCCACTGTAGCTGGAAATGTAAATTGGTGCAGCTACTTTTGAAAAAGGTATGGAAGTTCCTTAAAACTAAAAATAGAGCTACTATATGATTAAGCAATCCCATTCCTGGGTATATATTTGGAAAGAAAATAAAATCTCTAAATAAAAAGATACATGCACCCCAATATTCATAGCAGCACAATTTACAATAGCCAAGACAAGGAAACAACCCAAGTGACCAACAAGCGATGACTGGTTTAACATGTGGTATATATATACAATGGAATGTTACTCAACCATAAAAAAAGAATGAAATATTGCCATTTTAAGCATCGTGGATTGACATAGACAATATTATACTTAGTGAAGTAAGTCAGACAGAGAAAGAAATATTGTATGATATCACTTACATATGGTCTCTAAAAAATAATACATATGAACGTATATGCAAAACAAAAACAGACTCACAAACATAGGAAAAAAACTTATGGTTATCAAAGGGAAAGGGAATTGGGGGAGGGTCAAATGAGGAGTATGGGATTAAGATATACAAACTAGGATGGGGAAAAGATGGCAGAGGAGTAAGATGCGGAGATCACCTTCCTCCCCACAAATACACTAGAAATACATCTACATGTGGAACAACTCCTAAGAACACCTACTGAATGCTGGCAGAAGACCTCAGACCTCCCAAAAGGCAAGAAACTCCCCACGTACCTAGCCGAGTGGATGAAAGGCTCTTGCTGCTCCAGCCAGGAATCAGGACTCTGCCTCTGATGTGGGAGAAACCACTTCAGAACATTCATCAACAAGAGACCTCCCAGCCCCACATAATATCAAATGGCGAAAATCTCCCAGAGATCTCCATCTCAACACCAGCACCCAGCTTCACTCAACGACCAGCAAGCTACAGTGCTGGACAACCTATGCCAACCATATAGCAAGACAGGAACACAACCCCACCCACTAGCAGAGAGGCTGCCTAAAATCATAATAAGTCCACAGACACCCCAAAACACACCAACAGACGTGGACCTGCCCACTAGAGAGACAAGATCTAGCCTCATACACCACAACACAGGCACTAGTCCCCTCCACCAGGAAGCCTACACAACCCACTGAACCAACCTTAGCCACTGGAGACAGACATCAAAAACAACGGGAGCTACGAACTTGCAGCCTGCAAAAAGGTGAACCCAATCACAGTAAGATAAGCAAAATGAGAAGACAGAAAAACACACAGCAGATGAAGGAGCAGGATAAAAACCCACCAGACCTAACAAATGAAGAGGAAATAGGCAGTCTACCTGAAAAAGAGTTCAGAATAATGATAGTAAAGATGATCCAAAATCTTGGAAATAGAATGGACAAAATGCAAGAAGCAGTTAACAAGGACCTAGAAGAAATAAAGATGAAACAGACAATGATGAACAACACAATAAATGAAATGAAAAATACTCTAGATGGGATCAATAGCAGAATAAATGAGGCAGAAGAACGGATAAGTGACCTGGAAGATAAAATAGTGGAAATAACTACTGCAGAGCAGAATAAAGAAAAAAGAATGAAAAGAACTGAGGACAGTCTCAGAGACCTCTGGGACAACATTAAACGCACCAACATTCGAATTATAGGGGTTCCAGAAGAAGAAGAGAAAAAGAAAGGGACTGAGAAAATATTTGAAGAGATTATAGTTGAAAACTTCCCTAATATGGGAAAGGAAATCGTTAATCAAGTCCAGGAAGCACAGAGAGTCCCATACAGGATAAATTCAAGGAGAAATACGCCAAGACACATATTAATCAAACTGTCAAAAACTAAATACAAAGAAAGCATATTAAAAGCAGCAAGGGAAAAACAACAAATAACACACAAGGGAATCCCCATAAGGTTAACAGCTGATCTCTCAGCAGAAACTCTACAAGCCAGAAGGGAGTGGCAGGACATACTGAAAGTGATGAAGGAGAAAAACCTGCAACCAAGATTACTCTACCCAGCAAGGATCTCATTCAGATTTGATGGAGAAATTAAAACCTTTACAGACAAGCAAAAGCTGAGAGAGTTCAGCACCACCAAACCAGCTTTACAACAAATGCTAAAGGAACTTCTCTAGACAAAAACACAAGAGAAGGAAAAGTCCTATAATAACGAACCCAAAACAATTTAGAAAATGGGAATAGGAACATACATATCGATAATTACCTTAAATGTAAATGGACTAAATGCTCCCACCAAAAGACACAGATTGGCTGAATGGATACAAAAACAAGACCCATATATATGCTGTCTACAAGAGACCCACTTCAGACCTAGAGACACATACAGACTGAAAGTAAGGGGATGGAAAAAGATATTCCATGCAAATGGAAACCAAAAGAAAGCTGGAGTAGCAATTCTCATATCAGACAAAATAGACTTTAAAATAAGGACTATCAGAAGAGACAAAGAAGGACACTACATAATGATTAAGGGATCGATCCAAGGAGAAGATATAACAATTGTAAATATATATGCACCCAACATAGGAGCGCCTCAATACATAAGGCAAAAACTAGCAGCCATAAAAGGGGAAATCGACAGTAACACATTCATAGTAGGGGACTTCAACACCCCACTTTCACCAATGGACAGATCATCCAAAATGAAAATAAATAAGGAAACACAAGCTTTAAATGATACATTAAACAGGATGGACTTAATTGATATTTATAGGACACTCCATCCAAAAACAACAGAATACACATTTTTCTCAAGTGCTCATGGAACATTCTCCAGGATAGATCATATCTTGGGTCACAAATCAAGCCTTGGTAAATTTAAGAAAATTGAAATTGTATCAAGTATCTTTTCCGACCACAACGCCATGAGACTAGATATCAATTATAGGAAAAGATCTGTAAAAAATACAAACACATGGAGGCTAAACAATACACTACTTAATAACGAAGTGATCACTGAAGAAATCAAAGAGGAAATTAAAAAATACCTAGAAACAAATGACAATGGAGATACAACACCCAAAACCTATGGGATGCAGCAAAAGCAGTTCTAAGAGGGAAGTTTATAGCAATACAAGCTCACCTTAAGAAGCAGGAAACATCTCGAATAAAAAACCTAAACTTGCACCTCAAGCAATTAGACAAAGAAGGACAAAAAACCCCCAGAGTTAGGAGAAGGAAAGAAATCATAAAAATCAGATCAGAAATAAATGAAAAAGAAATGAAGGAAACAATAGCAAAGATCAATAAAACTAAAAGCTGGTTCTTTGAGAAGATAAACAAAATAGATAAACCATTAGCCAGACTCATCAAGAAAAAAAGGGAGAAGACTCAAATCAATAGAATCAGAAATGAAAAAGGAGAAGTAACAACTGACACTGCAGAAATACAAAAAATCATGAGGGATTACTACAAGCAACTCTATGCCAATAAAATGGACAATCTGGAAGAAATGGACAAATTCTTAGAAATGCACAAACTGCCAAGACTGAATCAGGAAGAAATAGAAAATATGAACAGACCAATCACAAACACTGAAATTGAAACTGTGATTAAAAATCTTCCAACAAACAAAAGCCCAGGACCAGATGGCTTCACAGGCGAATTCTATCAAACATTTAGAGAAGAGCTAACACCTATTCTTCTCAAACTCTTCCAAAATATAGCAGAGGGAGGAACACTCCCAAACTCATTCTACGAGGCCACCATCACCTTGATACCAAAACCAGACAAGGATGTCACAAAGAAAGAAAACTACAGGCCAATATCACTGATGAACATAGATGCAAAAATCCTCAACAAAATACTAGCAAACAGAATCCAACAGCACATTAAAAGGATCATACACCATGATCAAGTGGGGTTTATTCCAGGAATGCAAGGATTCTTCAATATACGCAAATCTATCAATGTGATTAACCATATTAACAAATTGAAGGAGAAAAACCATATGATCATCTCAATAGATGCAGAGAAAGCTTTTGACAAAATTCAACACCCATTTATGATAAAAACCCTGCAGAAAGTAGGTGTAGAGGGAACTTTCCTCAATATAATAAAGGCCGTATATGACAAGCCCACAGCCAACATCATCCTCAATGGCGAAAAACTGAAAGCATTTCCACTAAGGTCAGGAACAAGACAAGGTTGCCCACTCTCACCACTCTTATTCAACATAGTTTTGGAAGTTTTAGCCACAGCAATCAGAGAAGAAAAGGAAATAAAAGGAATCCAAATCGGAAAAGAAGAAGTAAAGCTGTCACTGTTTGCAGATGACATGATACTATACATAGAGAATCCTAAAGATGCTACCAGAAAACTACTAGAGCTAATCAATGAATTTGGTAAAGTAGCAGGATACAAAATTAATGCACAGAAATCTCTGGCATTCCTATATACTAACGATGAAAAATCTGAAAGTGAAATCAAGAAAACACTCCCATTTACCATTGCAACAAAAAGAATAAAATATCTAGGAATAAACCTACCTAAGGAGACAAAAGACCTGTATGCAGAAAATTATAAGACACTGATGAAAGAAATTAAAGATGATACAAACAGATGGAGAGATATACCATGTTCTTGGATTGGAAGAATCAACATTGTGAAAATGACTCTACTCCCCAAAGCAATCTATAGATTCAATGCAATCCCTATCAAACTACCACTGGCATTTTTCACAGAACTAGAACAAAAAATTTCACAATTTGTATGGAAACACAAAAGACCCCGAATAGCCAAAGCAATCTTGAGAACAAAAAATGGAGCTGGAGGAATCAGGCTGCCTGACTTCAGACTATACTACAAAGCTACAGTAATCAAGACAGTATGGTACTGGCACAAAAACAGAAAGATAGATCAATGGAATAGGATAGAAAGCCCAGAGATAAACCCATGCACATATGGTCACCTTATCTTTGATAAAGGTGGCAGGAATATACAGTGGAGAAAGGACAGCCCCTTCAATAAGTGGTGCTGGGAAAACTGGACAGGTACATGTAAAAGTATGAGATTAGATCACTCCCTAACACCATACACAAAAATAAGCTCAAAATGGATTAAAGACCTAAATGTAAGGCCAGAAACTATCAAACTCTTAGAGGAAAACATAGGCAGAACACTCTATGACATAAATCACAGCAAGATCCTTCTTGACCCATCTCCTAGAGTAATGGAGATAAAAACAAAAATAAACAAATGGGACCTAATGAAACTTCAAAGCTTTTGCACAGCAAAGGAAACCATAAACAAGACCAAAAGACAGCCCTCAGAATGGGAGAAAATATTTGCAAATGAAGCAACTGACAAAGGATTAATCTCCAAAACTTATAAGCAGCTCATGCATCTCAATAACAAAAACACAAACAACCCAGTCCAAAAATGCGCAGAAGATCTAGATAGACATTTCTCCAAAGAAGATATACAGACTGCCAACAAACACATGAAAGAATGCTCAACATCATTAATCATTAGACAAATGCAAATCAAAAGTACAATGAGATATCATCTCACACCAGTCAGAATGGCCATCCTCAAAAAATCTAGAAACAATAAATGTTGGAGAGGGTGTGGAAAGAAGGGAACACTCTTGCACTGCTGGTGGGAATGTAAATTGGTACAGCCACTATGGAGAACAGTATGGAGGTTCCTTAAAATACTACAAATAGAACTACCATATGACCCAGCAATCCCACTACTGAGCATATACCCTGAGAAAACCAAAATTCAACAAGTGTCATGTACCAAACTGTTTATTGCAGCTCTATTTACAATAACCCAGAGAGGTTAACAGCTATGTGTCCATCATCGGGTGAATGGATAAGATGATGTGGCACATAAATACAATGGAATATTACTCAGCCTTAAAAAGAAATGAAATTGAGCTATTTTTAATGAGGTGGATAGACCTAGAGTCTGTCATACAGAGTGAAGTAAGTCAGAAAGAGAAAGAGAAATACCGTATGCTAACACATATATATGGAATTTAAGAAAAAATATGTCATGAGGAACCTAGGTGTATGACAGGAATAAAGACACAGACCTACTGGAGAATGGAGTTGAGGATATGGGGAGGGGGAAGGGTAAGCTGTGACAAAGCGAGAGAGAGGCATGGACTACCAAACGTAAGGTAGATAGCTAGTAGGAAGCAGCTGCATAGCACAGGGAGATCAGCTCGGTTCTTTGTGACCACTTGGAGGGGTCGATAGGGAGAGTGGAATGGAGGGAGACGCAAGAGGGAAGAGATATGGGAACATTTGTATATGTATAACTGATTCACTTTGTTATCAATCAGAAACTAACACACCATTGTAAAGCAATTATACTCCAATTAAGATGTAAAAAAAAGAGACAAATTTTGCATGATCTTATTTATATATGGGACTAAAAATCCTAAATGCATAGAAACAGAGAACCAATTGATGGTTGCCAGAGTTGGGGATGCGGTGAGGAAAGTAGCTGAAGAAAGTGAAAATGCACACATTACAGTTATGAGATAAAGTTACAGGGATATACGCAGCATGGTGGCTATAGTCAACAATGCTGCATTGTATATTTGGAAGTTTCTAAGAGTAGATATTAAAAGTTCTCATCACAAGAAAAAAATTGTATCTATGTGAGATAATAAATGTTAACCAACGTTACTGTGGTTATCATTTTGCTATATATTCATTTATCAAATCATTATGCTGTACACCTTAAACTTAATGCAATGTTATATGTCAAATACATCTCAATAAAACTGGGGGAAAAAGATAATATATTGTGATTTAGTGTGGAATTAGGCAGTTTCCATATCAATAGGGAATGTATAGATTACTGAAAAAAATGGTACTAAGACAATTTATTCATTATTTATATATATGTATACATATATATGACTATAGTTTGTTGAGCATATGTTATGCTGTGTTAGGACTTTTGTCTATTTTATCTCTAATATTTACAACAATCATGCAAGTTAGGTATTATCATCACTCTTAAGTAAGAAAAGTTAGGTTCATAGAGCTTAGGTGATGTACCTAAAGTAGAGAACATTCTTGTCCTAGTCACTGCTGTATCCTCATTGTGTAGAACAGTATCTGGTACATAGTAACTCCCCACAATTTTTTTAAAATTATTGACTCATGATTATTGTGAGAAATACTTTCCATCTGTGCATTATTCAACATTTCCTTCTTAGTAAGAACACTCTGAGTTCTTGTGTGACAGTTATTCCAGTTGAAAAAAGACATAGATTTCCCAGCCTTGTATGCAATTAGGAGTGGGCTTGTAACAGAGTTCAGGTCATTGTGATGCAAGGCTCCAGATCGGGCTTCTAGAAATGCTAAGTCAGGGTGACTCATATTGTATACTTCTTTCACTCTCTGCCTTTTCATTTCTTCTTATCTTTAAATGTATATGATACAGGAAGTAGAGTAGCCATTTTATTGTCTTGAGACTATATGGCTAACCATAGCCAAACCGTATAGCATGTCTGTGAGAAAGAAAAAAAGGTATTACCTCCACACAAAGTCAGGGTCAATTTCAGCTTTCACTTACCACTTCACTGGGCATCACTGGGCATCAGTGGAGAGTGAAAATTGTCACAACCAAATGTGGCAGTCCAGGCTGAGTGGGAAACCGGAAACATATTAGATTTCTCAGAACATCAAGGAGTCACCTACAATGGACTTATCACTATGTGAGAAAAATAAAACCCATAATAAAAACTACTGTTTTCTGTTATTCAAATGTAAATACAATGTTTAATTTATATAACTATCAGGGCTCCTTGGGGAGGGCCATAATGGACAGGGCAAGAAGAAATCCATATCTTTTTCTGGACATTTGGGGAAAAAAAGGATTTTCCTGAGGAATATGAAGCGCTTATTTGAAAATTGGGGCGGGATTGTCAGACTTGATTGTGAAAAATGTAAAATAAATTATTTCTTAGGAGTTTCCTTCCCTCTAAGATGCTGATAAAGAAAAAAAAACTATTGCTGGAATGATGAGCTCTGATAATGGCCCAACAGGTATTTGAGCCCAGGAATGTAGACCAAGAATTTGCATAAGGCAACATCTTTGTGTTCTCTTTATCCTATCAGTCATGTCCTGACACTGGACTGGGCACACACAAGCCACAAAATACAGAGTGGTTGAACTTTCCTATTGTTTGCATCCTGCACTTCCTCCCTGTTCTCCCAACTTCTGTCTCCTAGACAGAAGCCCAAAGTCCTAGTACTGACTACATCATGGAGTCCTGAGAGCATAGTCAGTATCCAAGAATACTTTCTTACAGGCTGTCCCAAAGTGAGTGGGACAAGTAAGTCTGAGGGTGAAGCTTGGAATTGATCTAAAAGTCAATATCTCAAATAAACCAAAATTAAAGCCAAATGTGCTCTCAAAATATTTATCCAAAGTGGCTCATCCCAGCCAACAAATATACAGACCACATACTGTCATTAACAATTCCCCATCAATCCACTCTCTTATGATATACTGTACTAATCATTCATAGTGCTCTCCCACCAAGCCCAGATAGAGCCACATAATACTTCCCAACATGCTGTTCCAAGCAGTCAAAACTAATTGATTTTCCATGAAATGTTATCTATGTGTCACTCTGGGACTGGATAGAAAGAGAGAATCTGAACATGAAGCAGTGAGGTGGTAAACGGGGATCAAGACAAAAGCAGAACTATTAAAAATAGAGCACAGGAATGTAGCCTTCAGAAATCAACTGAGCCTGAGAGGGTACATATAGAAGCTTTGTGGAAGGTAACTGAGGATTCGTCAAAGGAAGGAGAAAACTGCTAGTGTTACTTGCTCAGCCTAGATAGGAGCATTTAAACAGCACTGTCTTACTGGAACCTTCAGGAGGCAAGGCCTGTGAGGAATGCAAGGCTGAAGGTCAAGTCAGAGAACTGTGATATTGGGACTTTGGAGAACAGAAAGGAAACAAGAAAAGAGAACTCTTAGGTTTCTAGCCTAAGTCTGTTTCAGTTTTCTAGGAGTTTAAACATCCCATACCTGCCTCTGGCTTGCCTTTACTGGACTCTGGCCTATGAGCTAAATGTTCTTATTTCCTCAAAATCTCTCTGAACTGGGTCATATACTCTTGGGTCCTTGCTATAAGGCTGTTTGATAAGTTTTCTTACTTCAGATTCTTTGGGGCCTATTTATGTTGTTTTCTCATTCTGTTTTCAAGCTCCGAGGCTGATTCTGAAAAACAGAATCTGTTCAACTGCTCCTCAGAAGATGTTTCCCTGAAAGGACTTCAGTTAACAAGGCTAACCTTGCAAAAGTCCCTATTTATGAGACTACAGTTATTTGGAGGCCCCCAAAAAGCATTCAAGTTTTCTTTTCAGAAACCTGTCAAAATAAGCTCTTTAGAGACAGGGCAGCATGCCTTGTTATGTCCCAAACATCTTTCACAAAATGAGTAACCCGTGGTTCTAAGATTAGGTACTTTGTTTGATTTTTTGTACTTCCTCAGGATGGGCATTCTACCCTCTTGGAGCAATTGTTGCCCCCATGCCTAAATTGGCTCATTTGTTGTCCTATCTTTTTGTGCCAGAGTCTAATGTTTATTATCAGTTACAAAGTCGCCTTCACTATATTTCCCAGGAGGGCTTAGACCCTGGTTTAACTGATTCTCCGGGTCTTAGGCTCTACTAACTCGAAATTCCAGAGGTGGGTATGTAGATTAAGCAATAATAATAATAGCAACACATGTGTAAATAGAGCAGTAAAGTTTTTAAGGCACGCATGCTTATGATTTATTTTAATCCTTCCATGTGAAATAAACGGATCAGAGGCTATTAACCCCATTTTCAAAATGAAAAAACTATGTTCCACAGAACGGTTATGACTTGTGCAAGGCCACATTGTACAACTATGTAATTCCCACTCTAATGTTCTTTCTGCTCTGTCATGGGCCTCTGGATCAGGGTAGCTTACACCCACAGTGGGATCAGCTTTCCCCTGACAAGCCCCTATATCCACGGCCAAGGATCTGGCGGCCTTAGAGCCCATCTGGTCTCCAGTGGATGAAGCTTTCAGTGATTGGTGACAAGCCCCACCCTCCAGTCCAGTCCATTAGGGGCATTCTGTCTGAACTGCTGGAGTCACGCAAAGCTCTGCAGTATGTGAGTATGCAGCAGAAATCTGCTTTGCATTTGCTGTTTGCAAACCCCAAAGCACTGGATTGGGGTTCGAGAGGCATGAGAATGCTTGAGTAGGCCCACACTCCAAGAAAAGGGCAACATTTCCAGTGCCAGATTCTTGGAAGAAGACAGGGAAGACGTATTCAAAACAGAAACTAACGAGATGGAAGTAAGTGAGAAAGTGGATCATTGAAACCCACTATGTACCATTTTTCCAGATGAGGGAACACTGAGACTTAAAAGATGGAAGGACCTAGTTGAGGTTCTACTCTAATACTTGACAGTGGTGGGATTTGAACTCAGTTTGTGCGCCCCAAAACTGGTACTTTCACCACTGTACCACGCTGTCATGTTAGGTGCCCTCAAAGGAAATCTTCCTGTTCTCATTCGCTTTCTTCCTTCCCTGAGTCAAGGCCTAAAGTGTTCAACTTTCAAGTTCCCAAGAGAAACTTGGTGGGCAGGAAGTAGAGAGCAGTGGGAAAATGACTTTGGTTTGCACTGCATGTATGATGAGAGAAGATGAATGCTCCTGCTTCCAGTATGCTCAGAAGGGAAGCAGTTCCTGCTGGTTTTCAGGCTGGCTTATTTTATATCACTTTTATATTATTTAATAATTCATAACAAGTGATTGATAATGTGCCTCACTCAGATACCCAAAGGAAGAGATTTCTAATAAGGTGACTCTGTAAGTGAAATAAAGAACAACCTAGTCTTGGCAAACTCATTACCTGATATGTATGCTAGAAAGCCTCATGATTGTTCAGAGCTAAATGTCTGGAGGAGGGTGTTCTGGCTGGTTTCAGATCCTGAATGTGCCTCCCACTAGCTTTGTGAATTTTGCATAGTAATTTAAATCTCTGTTGCCTCTGAGGAGGATGAGAGGGTCTCTATTCTTCCAGTGCAGGGCCATGAAGGATCAGGATTGGCTCAAATGTCTCTTCTCCTCTTTGGGCCTTAGCTTCCACATTAGACCATAAAAACGTGGATTAACTAGTATCCAGGGGCTCTTCTATTTCTGAAAGATTCCTTTAGGCCTTCATTGTACCATTATACAGACTTAAGAATTTTGAAACAACTTAATTTTTAAAAATTATACAAGTTCATAATACAACGATAGGACAATGTAAACAACATAAAAATAAAAGAGAAAATCAATTAGAATTTCACTGCTTAGAGATAACTATTGTTAAAATTGAGAGCTATCTACCTTACTGAACATTTTTCTATGCACATTTATCTATGCTTATTGTGTTTGAATTAAAAAAAAAATACAATCATGCCACACAGACTATTTTGAAATCTACTTCTTTCACTTCACAGTGCATCGTGAATGTTGTGCAGAGGTGGAAAATGTATGCCACTCTTT
>NW_006769335.1:833360-858913 GCF_000442215.2 Lipotes vexillifer
CTTTCCATGTTGTGGATTTAAAATGCAGGAGACCTCTGTTCTTTCTCACCATACAGGTTCATGCTAGAGAGGGACTTATTACACATTTCTTCAAAATCTCACTAATTCCCTGTTTGTTCCTTCCCATTAGAGTAGTTGTTAATTTTAAAAATTGGGATAGATAGATAGATAGAGAGATGATACATCAGCAATGTTACCGTACTTAAAAACAGTATCCCACTTTCTTTTCATTTCTTGTGTCTAGGTACTTCTGACCTTCCTCCACATCCTGTCTCTGTAAGATAAGTGCACTAGGTAAGAGTCCAGAACCTGCCATTTAACTGTCCTCCTAACTCTTTTCTGCCTGCAATTGAAGTACGTGGCAGACTTTCATCCTCATCCATAGAACTGGCTGAGTAAATATACCTAAGCCAATTTTTGAAGATTCAAGAGAGGGAAAATGTCACAGTTCAGAATCAAACCTGCACTACTTTCCCTAAATCATAGCTCTACATTGAGGGTCACAATAATCTTGCCCAAATGAATAAAATTAACACTTATTTCCCATTTGGCTAGTGATCTTTGTGTATGTTTCCCACTTGTCATAAATCTGGAGAAACAAAAAAAGATGAATGGCATTCTGATATTTAACAATAAATATCTATGTCAACTACATTTCTACATTGTCAGTTGAACTGACTACAGGGTATCTCATTGTAAATATGCCCCATATTTATTTAAACAATTCCCTATTATTGGATATTTAAATTGTTTCCTTTCTTCTCCAGGCTATAGGATCCATATTCTGAAAATTACAAAATGCTGATAAAAGAAATCAAAGAAAACCTAAATAAATGGAAAGAAAAACCATGTTCATGGGTTGGAAGAAACAGCATAGTAAAGACGTCAGTTCTCCCCAAATTGATATACAGGTTTAATACAATTCCTGTAAAAATCTCAGCAAGATTTTCTTTATATACAGAAAAGGTTTTTATAAAATGTGGATAAAAAGGCAAAGAAACTAGAATAGCTAAAACAATTTTGAAAAAGTTACAAAGTGAGAGTAATAATTTTATCAGATATGAAGTCTTCCTATATAGCTACAGTAATCAAGACTGTGGTACTCTATGTGGAATAGACACAAGATCAGTGGAACATAATAAAGAGACCAGAAATAAACCCACACATATATGTTCAACTGAGTTTTTTAAAAGGTGTAAAACAATTCAATGGAAGAAGAGCTTTTTCAACAAATGGTGCTGGAGCAGTTGGATATTCATAGACAAAAAAGAAGGAACTTTGGCCTAAACTCATACCTTATATAAAAATTAATCAAACTTTATCATAAACTTAAATATAAAATTTAAACATTAAAAATTTTAGGAAAAATAGGAGAAAATCTTTGGAATCTAAAGTTAAGCAATGAGTTTATTGACTTGACATCAAAGCATAATCCATCAAAAGAAAATTTGATAAGTTGGAACTCATTAAAATTATAAAACTTTGCTCTGTGAAAGACCGTGTGAGAAGAAGGAACAGATAAACTGAAGACTAGGAGAAAATTTTTTCAAACCACATAACCAACTGAAGATTATATATATATATATATATATATATATATATATATATATATATATATATATATATATATTTATTTATTTATTTATTTATTGATATGGACCATTTTTAAAGTCTTTATTGAATTTGTTACAGTAGTGCTTCTGTTTTATGGTTTGGTTTTCTGGCCACAAGGCATGTGGGATCTTAGCTCCCCGACCAGGGATCGAGCCTGCACCCCCTGCATTGGAAGGCGAAGTCTTAACCACTGGACTGCCAGGGAAATCCCTGAATATATACTTTTAAAAGAAACTTCATTATTTATTTTATATTCAACAGTAGAATTACTTTTGCCATGACAGAACTGACCAAGTCCCCAGAGAAACTTATGAGCATTATTTAAAAACAATCATTTAAAGACTCTGGAAATGGTCTCAAGGGCAAACAGCAAATGAAGCAATATCTATTCAAGAAGATATATAAAAATTAAGTACGAAAGTCAAGAGTCTGTTTGAACCAAGATCACACATCCGCATTCCCATCCTGCTACAAGATTAATAAGGTGAAGAGTCCACCCCAAACAGCTGCAGCTAAGAACACAGGGATCCCTCTTCCCCCAGCTACCAGTAGGAGGGCATTCTTCCCTGGAGGAACAGGACTTCAGGAAACAACATTTCTCACATGGCCCCCAGATGATGGTTGATGAGGCTAAATACCAGCAGTGTTCAGACTAGAGGTGGGGGTTCCTTCTTATGCCAAACCTCTACATGTGAAATGGAGTCTATACCTTGAGTGTGACATGTTGAGTATACTGAGGCACCAATATCTTTCACTGCAGCATGTGAGATGGTGGTTCAACACTAAGAGGAATAAGATGAGAGGGCTTCAGGCTACTGCCCAGCCTCCTCACCACCACTGAGTACTCAGCTCCTAGAATAGGATTGTCACTCATAGAGGTGCTTGCCATTTTGAGAGCTGTAGAGTACTAGCTCAGTCCTGCCTGGGTGGAGAAGCAGGACATAAAACTGACAGCTCCTAATCCCTTCCTAAAGTAACAGACTTCATTCGTGAGAGTATGGAAAAGTTTAAATCTAAGAGTACACTCAAACCCAGTGAAGTTGTGGCAAAGTGAATTGAGAGGAAATTCATATATCTAATGATGATACAATCTAAAATGTAGACTGGCTAACTTGGAGGAGAAAACTAGGAAATAAGAGATCTGGGAGGAGCTCTGCTGATGTCAGAACAAATATCAAATAATGACCACTGAAACCTTTCCATAAAAGGAGCATAATTTTATTATATTAGTTTCTGGATGAATTTTATGCTCCACCACATTATGTAAACAATAGAGCAATAAAGGACCAATTAGTGGAGCTTAACTGCTGGATATTATCAGAGAAAGAGTGGAAGAGAGCTCTACCATTACCACTATCATCCCCTGGTGACTGTGGACATACTCAAGTTTCATCTCACTGAGGAATATCAGAGATTTAAAACTGTGAAAAGTTGGAGGGTAGTATACTTCACTAAAATAACCCAGCCACTCAATAAACAAGTTAATAATAATAACAAGCCCCAGTGGTAGGAGGACAAGTACACAGAATTGCTACAATATATTATATAAAATTTCTAGTTTCCAACAAAAAAATATTACAAAGAACACAAAGAAATGAGAAAGTGTGACCAGAGAAAAAGAAAGCAACAGAAACTACCTGTTAGAGTGCCCAGATGTCAGATTTAAGAAGAAAATATTTTTAAAGTATCCATTATAAATGTGTTCACAGAAAAAAAGAAAAGTTTGATTAAAGAAGTAGAGGAAGGTATGGAGAAAATATTGATAAAAATGATAAAAAATAAATTAGAAAAAACAGAAAAAACAAAACCTAAAGTCAACAGAAGGAAAGAAATAACAAAGATCAGGGAGGAAATAACTAAAATAGACATTTAAAAAAACATAGGAAAAAATCAATAAAACCCAGAGCTTGTTCTTTGAAAGGGTAAACAAAGGTGACAAACCTCTGGCCAGGCCCACCAAGAAGAAAAGAGAGAGAACCCAAATAAACAAAATAAAATTTGAAAGAGGAGAAATCTCAGCCAATACTGCCGAAATAAAAAAAAACATAATATAATACTATGAATAATTATATGCCAACAAATTTGACAACCTAGAAGAAACAGACAACTTTCTAGAAACATACAGCCCACCAAAATTGAATCAAGAAGAAACAGATAATTTGAACAAACCAATCACTAGAAGTGAAATAGAATCTGTAGTTTAAAAAACTTCCTATGGACAAAAGTCTGGGATCAGATGGTTCTACAGTTTTTTTTAAGTTCATAAAAAGAAGAATTTATACAAATTCTCCTCAAACTCTTCCCAAAGATTGAAGAGGAGGGAACACTCTCAAGGACATTTGATGAAGCCATCATTAACATGATACTAAAATCAGACAAAGATACCACCAAAAAAGAAAATTACAGGCCAATATCTTTGATGAAAATAGATGCAAAAATTCTCAACAAAATATTAGCAAGCCAAATCCAACAACACATAAAAAGGATCATACACCATGACCAAGTGGGATTCATGTTAAGCTCACAAGGATGGTTCAATGTATGGAAATCAATCAGTGTAATGCACCACATTAACAAAAGAAAAGTAAGAACCACATGATCATCTCAGTAGATGCAGGAAAAGCATTTGACAAAATGCAACATCCATTCATGATAAAATCTCTTACCAAAGTGAGTATAGAGGGAACATATCTCAATATAATAAAAGCTATTTATGACAAACCCGCAGCCAATATAATACTCAATGGTGAAAAGCTGAAAGCCTTCCCACTAAAATCTGAAACAAGAAACAGGTGCCCACTCTCACCACTTCTATTCAACATAGTATTAGAATTTCTAGTCACAGCAATCAGACAAGAAAAAGAAATAAAAGGTATCCAAATTGGAAGGGAAGAGGTAAAATTGTCACTATATGCAGATGACATGATACTATATAGAGAAAACCTTAAGGACAACACACAAAAACTACTAGATCTAATAAATGAATTCAGCAAAGTAGCAGGATACAAGATTAACATTCAGAAATTGATTTCTTTACATTTCTTTACACTAACAATGAAATGTCAGAAAGGGACTGTAAAAAAAAACAAAAACAAAACAAATAAACCAACAAAAAATACCTTTTAAAATTGTACCAAAAAAAAAAACCCTAGGAATAAACTTGACCAAGGAGGTGAAAGATTTATATGCTGAGAACTATAAAACATTAATAAAGGAAATTAAAGAGGATTCAAAGAAATGGAAAGATATCCCATGCTCTTGGATTATAAGAATTAATGTTGTTAAAATGGCAGTAATACCCAAAGCAATCTACAGATCTAATGCAATTCCTATCAAATTATCCAAGACATTTTTTTTGCAGAACTAAAACAAATAATCCAAGTATTTATATGGAACCATAAAGACCCAGAATTGCCAAAGCAATTCTGAGGAACAAAAACAAAGCAGGAAGCATAACTCTCCCAGACTTCAGACAATTCTACAAAGCTACAGTAATCAAAGCAGTGTAGTATTTGTCCAAAAACAGACATATAGATCAATGGAACACAATAGAGAGCCCAGAAATAAATCCATACACCTACAGTCAATTAATCTCCAACAAAGGAGGCAAGAATATAAAATGGAGAAAAGATAGTCTTTTCAGAAAGTGGTTGTGGGAAATTGGACAGCTGCATGTAAAACAATGAAGTTAGAACACACCCTCACAACATGCACAAAAATAAACTCAAAATGGCTTAAAGACTTAAACATAAGACGTGACACCATAAAACTCCTAGAGGAGAGCAGAGGAAAAAATATTCTCTGACATAAACCATACCAATGTTTTCTTAGTTCAATCTCCCAAGGCAATAGAAATAAAAACAAAAATAAAAAAATCAGACCTAATCAAACTTACAAGCTTTTGCACAGCAAAGGAAACCATAAACAAAATGAAAAGACAACCTACACAATGGGAGAAAATATTTGCAAATGATGCCACTGACAAAGGCTTAATCTCCAAAATATACAAACAGCTCATACAACTCAACAACAACAATAAAAAACGAACAATCCAATCAAAAAATGGGCAGAAGACCTTAATAGACATTTATCCAAAGAAGTCATACAGATGGCCAGTAGGCACATGAAAAGATGCTCAACATCACTAATTATTAGAGAAACACAAATCAAAACTACAATGAGGTACAACCTCACACCAGTCAGAATGGCCATCATTATAAAGTCTACAAATAAATAATGCTGGAGAGGATGTGGAAAAAAGGGAATGCTCCTAAACTGTTGGTGGGAATGTAAGTTGTTGCAGTCACTGTAGGAAAGAGCATGGATGTTTTTCAGAAAACTAAAAATAGAATTGCCATATGCTTCAGCAACCCCCCTCCTGGACATATACCTGGACAAAACTAAAATTCAAAAAGATACATGCACCTCTATGTTCATAGCAGCACTATTCACAATAGGCAAAACATGGAAACAACCTAAATGTCTATCAAAAGATGAATGAATAAAGAGGATGTGGTACATATATAGAATGGAATACTACTCAGCCATAAAAAAGAACAAAATAATGCCATTTGCAGCAACATGGATGCTACTAGAGATTTTCATACTAAGTGAATTAAGTCAGGAAAAGATAAATACCATATGATATCACTTATATGGGGAATCTAAAATATGGCACAAATAAACCTATCTACAAAACAGAAACAGACTCAGAGACATAGAGATCAGACTTGTGGTTGCCAAAGGGGAGTGGGGGAGGGAGAGTGATGGACTGGGAATTTGAGGTTGGTAGATACAAAGTATTACAATTCAAATGGGTAAACAACAAGGTCCTACTGTACAGCACAGGGAATTATATCCAATCTCCCGGGATAAACCATAATGGAAATGAAAATTTTAAAAAAAAGGTGTATATGTGTAAAACTAGTCAATTTGTTGTACAGCAAAAATTAACACAACATTGTAAATCAACTATCTTTCAATAAAAAGATAATAAATAGAAGAATTTTTTTAAAGTTTTAAAAGAATCAAATTTCTACAAAGAACCAAATGTTACATATATACAATGGAATTATTACTCAGCCACAAGAAGGAATGAAATTGTGCCATTTGCAGAGACATGGATGGACCTATAGATGGTCTTACAGAGTGAAGTAAGTCAGAAAGAGAAAAACAATATCATATATTAATGCATATATGTGGAATCTAGAAAAATGGTAGAGATGAACCTATTTGCAAATCAGAAATAGAGACACAGACATAGGGAACAAATATATGGACATACAGGGGGAAAAGAGGGGTAGGATGAATTGGTAATTTGGGATTGACATATATATGCTTCTATGTATAAAATAGGTAACTAATGAAAACCTACTGTATAGCACAGGGAACTCAACTCAGTGTTCTGTGGTGACCTAAATGGGTAGGAAAGCCACAAAGGAAGGGATATATGCATATGTATAGCTGATTCACCTTGCTGTACAGCAGAAACTAACACAAAATTGTAAAGCAACTATACTCCAATTAAAAATATTTTTCTTATAAAAAAAAAGTGAAAAAAATAGAAAAAGCCAAAGGTAAATTTTGGACTTGAAAAGTATACAATAACTGAAGTAAAATTCTTATAGAGGTGCTCAACAACAGATTTGACTGACAGAAAAATGAATTAGCAAATTGAACACAAACTGACAGAGATTATGCAAGCTAAAGAACAGAGGAAAAAAGAATGAAGAAACTAACAGAGCTTCAAAGAAATGTAAGACAACATTGAGAATGTTAACAGGTACATAATGGGGACACCAGAAGTAGAAGTGAGAAATAACGTGAAGAAAATTATTCAAAGGAATACTAGCTGAAAACTTCTCAAATTAAAAAAAAATAATTGGAGTGTACTTGCTTTACAATGATGTGTTAGTTTCTACTGTACAGCAAAGTGAATCAGCTATACATATACATATATCCCCTCTTTTTTGGATTTCCTTCCCTTTCAGGTCACCATAGAGCATTGAGTAGAGTTCCCTTGGCTACACAGTAGGTTCCCATTAGTTATCAATTTTATACATAGTATCAATAGTGTATATATGTCAATCTCAATATTCCATTCCATCAAATTTATTTTTAAAATGATAACATGCATATCCACGAAGCTCAATGAAGTCCAAGTAGGATAAATTCAAAGAGACTCATAAACAGACACATGATAGTAAAATGCTGAAAATCAACAATAAGAAAATCTTGAAAACTGAAAGAGAAAAATGATATGTCTCTTATAAAGGAACCTCAATAAGATTAAGAGCTGTTGTCTCATCATAAACAGTGGAGGCCAAAGGGCAGTAGGATAACATATTCAAATTGATCAAGGAAAAACACTGTCAAGCAAGAATCCTACATAGAGCAAACTTAATATTAAAAAATTAAGGCAAAAGAAAGACTTTACAGATAAATAAAAATTGAGAAAACTCATTGCTAGATTTGCATTACAAGAAACACTAGAAAACTTTTCAGGCTGAAAGGATATTACCTCAGATGATAATTTGGTGATTTAAATTTAGAGGAACCTATCAAACTACCACTGGCATTTTCCACAGAACTAGAACAAAAAATTTCACAATTTGTATGGAAACACAAAAGACCCCAAATAGCCAAAGCAATCTTGAGAAAGAAAAACGGAGCTGGAGTAATCAGGCTCCCTGACTTTAGACTATACTACAAAGCTACAGAAATCAAGACAGTATGGTACTGGCACAAAAACAGAAAGACAGATCAATGGAACAGGATAGAAAACCCAGAGATAAACCCCCACACATATGGTCACCTTATCTTTGATAAAGGAGGCAGGAATGTACAGTGGAGAAAGGACAGCCTCTTCAATAAGTGGTGCTGGGAAAACTGGACAGGTACATGTAAAAGTATGAGATTAGATCACTCCCTAACACCATACACAAAAATGAGCTCAAAATGGATTAAAGACCTAAATGTAAAGCCAGAAAATATCACACACTTAGAGGAAAACATAGGCAGAACACTCTATGACATAAATCACAGCAAGATCCTATTTGACCCACCTCCTAGAGTAATGGAGACTCCTACAGAAATGGATATAAAAACAAAAATAAACAAATGGGACCTAATGAAACTTCAAATCTTTTGCACAGCAAAGGAAACCATAAACAAGACCAAAATACAACCCTCAGAATGGGAGAAAATATTTGCAATTGAAGCAACTAACAAAGGATTAATTTCCAAAATTTACAAGCAGCTCATGCAGCTCAATAACAAAAAAACAAACAACCCAATCCAAAAATGGGAAGAAGACCTAAATAGACATTTCTCCAAAGAAGATACACATACTGCCATCAAACACATGAAAGAATGCTCAACATCATTAATCATTAGGGAAATGCAAATCAAAACAACAATGAGATATCATCTCACACCAGTCAGAATGGCCATCATCAAAAAATCTAGAAACAATAAATGCTGGAGAGGATGTGGAGCAAAGGGAACACTCTTGCACTACTGGTGAAAATGTGAATTGGTACAGCCACTATGGAGAACAGTATGTAGATTCATTAAAAAACTACAAATAGATTTACCATATGTCCCAGCAATCCCACTACTGGGCATATACCCTGAGAAAACCAAAATTCAAAAACAGTCATGTACCAAAATTTTCACTGCAGCTCTATTTACAATAGCCAAGAGATGGAAACAACCTAAGTGCTCATCATCGGATGAATGGATAAAGATGATGTGGCACATATATACAATGGAATATTACTCAGCCATAAAAAGAAATGAAATTGAGCTCTTTGTAATGAGGTGGATAGACCTATAGTCTGTCATACAGCGTGAAGTAAGTCAGAAAGAGAAGGAGAAATACCATATGCTAACACATATATATGGAATTTAAGGAAAAAAATGCCATGAAGAACCTAGGGGTAAGACAGGAATAAAGACACAGACCTACTGGAGAACAGACTTGAGGATATGGGGAGGGGGGAAGGGTGAGCTGTGCCAGAGCAAGAGAGAGGCATGGACATATATACACTACCAATCATAAGGAAGGTAGCTAGTGGGAAGCAGCCGCATAGCACAGGGAGATCAGCTCGGTGCTTTGTGACCGCCTGGAGGGGTGGGATGGGGAGGGTGGAAGGGAGGGAGACACAAGAGGGAGGAGATATGGGAACATGTGTATATGTATGGCTGATTCATTTTGTTGTAAAGCAGAAACAAACACACCATTGTAAAGCAAATGTACCCCAAGAAAGATGTTAAGAAAAAAAAAAAGACAGTATGGTACTGGCACAAAAACAGAAAGATAGATCAATGGAACAGGATAGAAAACCCAGAGATAAACCCCCACACATATGGTCACCTTATCTTTGATAAAGGAGGCAGGAATGTACAGTGGAGAAAGGACAGCCTCTTCAATAAGTGGTACTGGGAAAATTGGACAGGTACATGTAAAAGTATGAGATTAGATCACTCCCTAACACCATACACAAAAATGAACTCAAAATGGATTAAAGACCTAAATGTAAGGCCAGAAACTATCACACACTTGGAGGAAAACATAGGCACAACACTCTGACATAAATCACGGCAAGATCTTTTTTGACCCACCTCCTAGAGTAATGGAAATAAAAACAAAAATAAACAGATGGGACCTAATGAAACTTCAAAGCTTTTGCACAGCAAAGGAAACCATAAACAAGACCAAAAGACAACCCTCATAATGGGAGAAAATATTTGCAAATGAAGCAACGGACGAAGGATTAATTTCCAACATTTACAAGCAGCTCATGCAGCTCAATAACAAAAAACAAACAACCCAATCCAAAAATAGGCAGAAGATCTAAATAGACATTTCTCCAAAGAAGATATATAGACTGCCATCAAACACATGAAATAATGCTCAACATCATTAATCATTAGAGAAATGCAAATCAAAACTGCAATGAGATATCCTCTCACACCGGTCAGAATGGCCATCATCAAAAAATCTAGAAACAATAAATGCTGGAGAGGGTGTGGAGAAAAGGGAACACTCTCGCACTGCTTGTGGGAATGTGAATTGGTACAGCCACTATGGAGAACAGTATGGAGGTTCCTTAAAAATCTACAAATAGAACTATCATATGACCCAGCAATCCCACTACTGGGCATATACCCTGAGAAAACCAAAATTCAAAAAGAGTCATGTACCAAAATGTTCATTGAAGCTCTATTTACAATAGCCAGGAGATGGAAACAACCCAAGTGTCCATCATCAGATGAATGGATAAAGAAGATGTGGCAGATATATACAATGGAATATTACTCAGCCATGAAAAGAAACAAAATTGAGCTATTTTTAATGAGGTGGATAGACCTAGAGTCTGTCATACAGAATGAAGTAAGTCAGAAAGAGAAAGACAAATATCATATGCTAACATATATATATATACATGGAATTTAAGAAAAAAATGTCATGAAGAACCTAGGGGTAAGACAGGAATAAAGACACAGACCTACTAGGACTTGGGGATATGGGGAGGGGGAATGGTAAGCTGTGACAAAGCGAGAGAGTGGCATGGACATATATACACTACATTTTAGTTGCTTCCATATCTTGATTATTGTAAATAATGCTGCTATGAACATTGGGGTGCATGTATCTTTTCAAATTGATGTTTTCATTTTCTTTAGATTATGTACCTAGGAGTGGAATTGGTTGATGTGACAAAGCGAGAGAGTGGCATGGACATATATACACTACCAAACGTAAAATAGATAGCTAGTGGGAAACAGCCGCATAGCACAGGGAGATCAGCTCGGTGCTTTGTGACCACCTAGAGGGGTGGGATAGGGAGGGTAGGGGAGGTAGATGCAAGAGGGAAGAGATATCGGAACATATGTATATGTATAACTGATGCACTTTGTTATAAAGCAGAAACTAACACACCATTGTAAAGCAATTATACTTTAATAAAGATATAAAAAAAAAGTAAATTTAAATGAACCAAAAGAAGATGGCTGTCGGTGTACTTATGTAATTGTAGTAGACACTATTAATGCATATTTTATTCATTTTTTCTCTTAATTCATTTAAACAGCAATTGTTTAAAATTCTATATATATATATCATATGTAGTTGGTGTTACATATATAGCTGTCTAAAATTATATACTGTATATTATATATTGTATTATATAAAATTATATATAAATTATATACATTTTTATTGATGTATACTTGATTTACATTATATTAGTTTAGGTGTACAAGAATGTAATTCAATACTTTTATAGATTATACTCCATTTAAAGTTAATATAAAATATTTACTATATTCCCTGTACCATACAATATATCTTTGTAGCTTATTTATTTAATAAATTTATTTATTTATTTATTTATTTATGTTTGGCTGCATTGGGTCTTCATTCCTGTGCATGGTCTTTCTTTAGTTTCAGTGAGCGTGGACTACTCTTTGTTGTGGTGAACGGGCTTCTCATTGTGGTGGCTTCTCTTTCTGTGGAACATGAGCTCTAGGCAAGTGGGCTTCAGTAGTTCTGCCACGCAGTCTCAGTAGTTGTGGCTTGCAGGCTCTAATGTGCAGGGACAGTAGTTGTGGTACATGGGCTTAGTTGCTTCATGGCATGTGGGATCTTCTCAGACCAGAACTTGAACCCATGTCACCTGCATTGGCAGGTGGATTCTTAACCACTGCACCATCAGGGAAGTCCCTGTATCTTATTTATTTTGTATAGAGTAGTTTGTACCTCTTGATCCTCTACCCCATCTTGCCTCTCCACCTTTCCATCACCCTACTGATAACCACTAGCTTGTTCTCTATATCTGTGAGACTGTTTTTGTTTTATTTATTCATTAGTTCCATTTTTTAGATTACACTTATAAGAGATAACACAGTATTTTTCTTTTTCTGTTTGATATATTTTCTAGGTATAATGCCTTCCAGTTCCATCACAAGGTTGCAAATGGCAAAATTGCATTCTTTTTTTTTTTTACTGCTGAGTAATATTCCATTGTATATATATATATATATATATATACGCCACAGCTTCTTTATCCATTCATGTGTTGATGGACATTTTAGTTGCTTCCATATCTTGATTATTGTAAATAATGCTGCTATGAACATTGGGGTGCATGTATCTTTTCAAATTGATGTTTTCATTTTCTTTAGATTATGTACCTAGGAGTGGAATTGGTTGATATCATAGTTCTATTTTTACTTTTTTGAAGAACAACCATACTGTTCCATAGTGGCTCAACCAATTTACATTCCCACCAACAGTGTACTAGGGTTCCCTTTTTTCTACGTCCTCACCAGCATTTGATATTTGTGAACATTTTGATGATAGCCATTCTGACTGTTGTGAGGTGATATGTCATTGTGGTTTTGATTTGTATTTCCCTGATGATTAGCAATGGTGAGCATCTTTTCATGTGCCTGTTGGTCATCAGTATGTCTTCTTTGGAGAAACGTCTATTCAGATCTTTTGTCCATTTTTTGATTGTGTTGTGTGTTTTTGATATTGAGCTTTATGAGCTGTTTATATATTAACCCCTATAGGTTATATAATTTTCAGATATTTTCTCCCAGTCAGTAGATTGTCTTATTGTTTTGTCTAAGATTTCCTTTGCTGTGCAAAACCTTTTAATTTAAATTAAGTCCCATTTGTTTATTTTTGTTTTGGTTTCCTTTGCCTTAGGAGAGAGATGTAAAAAAAAATATTGCTACAATTTAAGTCAAAGAGTGTTCTGTCTATGTTTTCCTCTAGGAGTTTTATGACTTGCAGTCTTATTTTGAATTTATTTTTGCATATGGTGTGACAAAACATTCTAATTTCATTCTTCTACATGTAGCCTCCAGTTTTCCCAGGACAACTTATTAAACAGACTGTCTTTTCCCCATGTATATTCCTGCCTCTTTTGTCAGACTAATTGACCATAAATGGGTAGGTTTATTTCTGGGCTTTGTATTCTGTTCCATTGACCTATAAGTCTGTTTTTGTGTCAGTACCATACTGGTTTGATTACTATAGCTTTGTAATATGGTCTGAAGTCAGGGAGTATGATACCTTCAGCTTTGTTCTTTTTCTCAAGATTGCTTTGGAAATTCAGCATATTTTGTGGTTCCATATAAATTTTAGGATTACTTATTCTAATTCAGTGAAAAATGTCTTGGGTATTTTGATAAGGATTTCGTTACATATGTAGATTGCTTGTTTTGTATGGAAATTTTAACAACTTTCATTCTTGCAATCCATGAACATGGGGCATTATTCCATTTCTTTGTTTCATTTTCAGTTTTCTTCATCAACGTCTTATTTTCAGAATACAGGTCTTTCACCTCCTTTGTTAAATTTATTCTTAGGTATTTTATTCTTTTGGGTAGGATTTTAAATGGGTTTGTTTTTTCATATTCTCTTTCTGATAGTTCATTATTAGTGTATAGAAAAGTAACTTTCTATATATTTATTTTGTATCCTGCAACTTTAGTGAATTCATTTATTAGTTCGAATAGTTTTTTAATGGAGATTTTAGGGTTTTCTATATAAAGTATCATGTCATCTGCCAATAGTAACACAGTTTTACTTCTTCCCTTCCAATTTGGATACCTTTCATTTCTTTTTTTCGTCTAATTGCTGAGGCTAAAAACTCTATGTTAAATAGAAGTGGTGAGAGTGGACATCTTTGTCTTGTTCCTGATTTTAGAGGAAAAGATTTCAGCTTGTCACCATTGAGTATGATGTTAGCTATGGGTTTGTCATATATGGACTTTATTATGATAAGATATGTTCCCTCTATATCAACTTCTTTGACTGTTATTACCATGAATGGATGTTGAATTTTGTCAAACGCCTTTTCTGCCTCTATTGAGGTGATCATGTGATATTTATTCTTCCTTTTGTTGATGTGGTGTTTCACATGGATTGATTTCTGGATATTGAACCATCCTTGATCCTTGGGACACATCCCACTTGACCATGCTCCTTTTAATATATATTGTTAAATTTAGTTTGCTAGTATTTTGTTGAAGAGTTTTGCATCTATGTTCATCAGGGATATTGGTCTGTAAATTTTTTTTTGTAGTGTCTTTGTCTGGTTTTCGTATCAGTGTAATGGTGGCCTCATAATAAAAATTTGGGAGTGTTCCCTCCTCTTCAACTTTTTGGAATAGCTTGAGAAGGATGAGTATTCACTGTTTCTTAACCAAAATGTAGATAAAAAACATGATCCAACTATATGTTGTCTATAGGAGACATACTTTTGATTCAAAAACACAGATAAATGGAAACTAAAAGGATTGAAAGATATATATCATGCAAACCACAACAACAGGAAAACTGAAGTGGATATACTAATATCAGACAAACGGTATTAAAACAAAGTTTTGCTGGAGATTTTCCTTAAAGAAAAAAGTCAATCACAAAAGACCACATACTACATGATTCCATTCATAGGAATTCCACAATTGAGGAATATAGAGAGACAGAAAGTGGATTAGTATTAGACTTCCCTGGCAGTTCAGACTCCATGCTTCCATTGCAGGGGGCACTTAGTTCAATGGAACTACAATCACTCACGCCGCCTCACCATGCACCTAGGCTGGCCAAAAAAAAAAAAATTTTTTTTAAAAGCTACGATGGGGCTTCCCTGGTGGTGCAGTGGTTGAGAGTCTGCCTGCCGATGCAGGGGACATGGGTTCATTCCCCAGTCTGGGAATATCCCACATGCCATGGAGCACCTGGGCCTGTGAGCCATGGCCACTGAGCCTGCACATCCGGAGCCTGTGCTCCACAATGGGAGAGGCCACAATGGTGAGAGGCTCGTGTACCGCAAAAAAAAAAAAAAGCTACGGTGAAGCAAGAAAGGTAGGTATCTCAGAATTCGATTAGTGTCTGCTTAGAGTTAAGTGGGGTAAAGCAGGTGAATAGGAAGATGAATAGGAGGAAATAGTTAAATAATATAGGATTTTTTTCTTAATTGATGAAAATATTCTAAATTTGAATGTGGTGATGGTTGTACATGTCTGTGAATATAAGAAAACCTGTTGAATTGCATACTTTATGTGGGTAAATTGTATGAGATGTGAGTTATCTCAAAGAAACTCTTTTAAAAAGCTGAACAGTAAAAAAGATATCCAATTAGAAAATGGGGAAAAGATATGAAGAGAAATTTTACCAAAGATATACAGATGGCAAATAAGCAGATGAAAACATGTTCAATATCATTTTCAGTCAGGGAAATTCAAATTAAAACCACAATGACATATCACCATACATGTACCAGAATGGCTAAAATAAAAAATATTTACAACACCAAATGCGGACCCAGATGTGTCAATCACTCATATAATTTTGATTGGACTGTAAGTTGCTACAGCCACTCTGGAAAATAGTTTGACAGTTTATTAAAAACTAAAATGCAACCATCACTTGACCCAGCAATTGGGTGCCTAGGCATTTATTCCAGAAAATAAAAAGTAAACTTATGTTCCCACAGAAGTCTATACACTAATGACCATAGCATAGATTTATTTGTAATAACCTAAAACTGGAATCAGCCCAGATGTGCCTCAACTGGTGAATGATTAAACAATCCATGGTAAATATGTATTGTGTAGTACTACTCAGCAATAAGTTGGAACAAATTATTTATACATGCAATCACTTGGATGAATCTCCAAGGAATTATGATGAGTGAATAAAAGCCAAACAGAAAAGGTTACATACTGTATGATTCCATTTAAATAGTGTTTTTAAAATAAAATTTTAGAAATGTAGGGCAGGTTAGTAGTTTTCAGGGGTTTGGAATGGAGGACGGAGCCAGGAGGATGGTAGGTCTGGTTATAAAAGGGCAAGGTGATGAATACTTGGAACTGGATCAGTAACATGGCCGTGCTATGGATACAGGAATCTATACAGTTGACATAATATTATAGAACTTGGAGCGGTGGAAAGATGGCGGAGGAGTAAGACGCGGAGATCACCTTCCTCCCCACAAATACACCAGAAATACATCTACATGTGGAACAACTCCTACAGAACACCTACTGAATGCTGGCAGAAGACCTCAGACCTCCAAAAAGGCAAGAAACTCCCCACGTACCTGGGTAGGGCAAAAGAAAAAATTAATTAAAAACAGAGACAAAAGAATAGGGACGGCACCTGCACCAGTGGGAGGGAGCTGTGAAGGAGGAAAGGTCTCCACACATTAGGAAGACTCTTCGCGGGCAGAGATTGCGGGAGGCGGAGTGGGGAGCTTCGGAGCCGTGGAGGAGAGCACAGCAACAGGGGTGCGGAGGACAAAGCAGAGCGATTCCCGCATAGAGGATCGGTGCCAACCGGCACTCACCAGCCCGAGAGGGTTGTGTGCACACCCGTCGGGATGGGCGGGGCTGCGAGCCGAGGCTCGGGTTTCGGTCGGAGCTCAGGGAGAGGACTGGGGTTGGCGGCTTGAACATAGCCCGAAGGGGTTAGTGTGCCACGGCTAGCCGGGAGGGAGTCCGGGGAAAAGTCTGCACCTGCTGAGGAGGCAAGAGACTTTTTCTTGCCTCTGTGTTTCCTGGTGCGCGAGGAGAGGGGTTTTAAGAGCGCTGCCTAAAGGAACTCCAGAAACGGGCGCGAGCCGCGGCTAAAAGCTCGGAATCCAGAGACGGGCGGGAGACGCTAAGGCTGCTGCTGCCGCCACCAAGGGGCCAGTGTGCGAGCACACGTCACTATCCACGCCCCTCTTCTGGGGAGCCTGTGCAGCCCACCACTGCCAGGTTCCCGGGATCCAGGGACAACTTCTCAGGGAGAACACACGGCGGGCCTCAGGCTGGTGCAACGTCACGCCGACTTCTGCCGCTGCAGGCCCGCCCCGCACTCCGTGACCCTCCCTCCCCCCGGCCTGAGTGCGCCAGAGCCCCCGAGTTAGCAGCTCCTTTAACCCCGTCCTGTCTGAGCAAAAAACAGACGCCCTCCATCAACCTACACGCAGAGGCAGGGCCAAATCGAAAGCTGAGCCCCTGTGAGCTGTGAGAACAAAGAAGAAAAAGGGAAATCTCTCCCAGCAGCCTCAGAAACAGTGGATTAAAGCTACACAATCAACTTGATGTACCCTGCCTCTATGGAATACATGAATAGACAGCGAATCATCCCAAATTGAGGAGGCAGGCTACTAGAGCAAGATCTATGATTTTTTCCCCTTTTCCTCTTTTTGTGAATGTGTATGTGTATGCTTCTGTGTGAGATCTTGTCTGTATAGGTTTGCATCCACCATTTGTCCCAGCGTTCTATTCGTCCATTGTTTTTTAATTTTTTTCTTAATAATTAATTTTAATTTAAAGAACTCTATTATACTTTACCTTCTTTCTATCTTTCCTTCCTTCCTTCCCTTTTTGAGACAACGAATCGTCCCAAATTGAGGAGGTGGACTTGGAGAGCAAGTTTTATGATTTTTTCCACTTTACCTCTTTTTGTGAGGGTATATGTGTATGCTTCTATGTAAGATTTTGTCTCTATAACTTTGCTTCCACCATTTGTCCTAAGGTTCTATCCGTCCCTTTTTTTTTTCTCTAAATAATTATTTTTTAATTCAATAACTTTATTATACTTTATTTTATTTTACTGTATCTTCTTTCTTTCTGTATTTTTTCCTTCCTTCCCTCATTCCTTCCTTCCTTCCCTCCTCCCTCCCTCCCTCCTTTCTTTCTTTCTTGACTTCTTCCTTTCTTTTCTTCTTTCTTTCTTTCTTCCTTCCTTCCTTCCCTCCTTTCTTTCTTGCTTTCTTTCTTTCCTATTTCCTTCCTCCTACTTCTACTAATTCTCTCTACTTTCTCTCCCTTTTATTCTGAGCCGAGTGGATGAAAGGCTCTTGCTGCTCCACCCAGGAATCAGGACTCTGCCTCTGAGGTGGGAGAGCCAACTTCAGAACACTCGTCAAGAAGAGACCTCCCAGCCCCACATAATATCAAACGGCGAAAATCTCCCAGAGATCTCCATCTCAACACCAGCACCCAGCTTCGCTCAACGACCAGCAAGCTACAGTGCTGGACAACCTATGCCAACCATATAGCAAAACAGGAACACAACCCCACCCACTAGCAGAGAGGCTGCCTAAAATCATAATAAGTCCACAGACACCCCAAAACACACCACCAGACGTGGACCTGCCCACTAGAGAGACAAGATCTAGCCTCATACACCACAACACAGCCACTAGTCCCCTCCACCAGGAAGCCTACACAACCCACTGAACCAACCTTAGCCACTGGAGACAGACATCAAAAACAACGGGAGCTACGAACTTGCAGCCTGCAAAAAGGTGAACCCAATCACAGTAAGATAAGCAAAATGAGAAGACAGAAAAACACACAGCAGATGAAGGAGCAGGATAAAAACCCACCAGACCTAACAAATGAAGAGGAAATAGGCAGTCTACCTGAAAAAGAGTTCAGAATAATGATAGTAAAGATGATCCAAAATCTTGGAAATAGAATGGACAAAATGCAAGAAGCAGTTAACAAGGACCTAGAAGAAATAAAGATGAAACAGACAATGATGAACAACACAATAAATGAAATGAAAAATACTCTAGATGGGATCAATAGCAGAATAAATGAGGCAGAAGAACGGATAAGTGACCTGGAAGATAAAATAGTGGAAATAACTACTGCAGAGCAGAATAAAGAAAAAAGAATGAAAAGAACTGAGGACAGTCTCAGAGACCTCTGGGACAACATTAAACGCACCAACATTCGAATTATAGGGGTTCCAGAAGAAGAAGAGAAAAAGAAAGGGACTGAGAAAATATTTGAAGAGATTATAGTTGAAAACTTCCCTAATATGGGAAAGGAAATCGTTAATCAAGTCCAGGAAGCACAGAGAGTCCCATACAGGATAAATTCAAGGAGAAATACGCCAAGACACATATTAATCAAACTGTCAAAAACTAAATACAAAGAAAGCATATTAAAAGCAGCAAGGGAAAAACAACAAATAACACACAAGGGAATCCCCATAAGGTTAACAGCTGATCTCTCAGCAGAAACTCTACAAGCCAGAAGGGAGTGGCAGGACATACTGAAAGTGATGAAGGAGAAAAACCTGCAACCAAGATTACTCTACCCAGCAAGGATCTCATTCAGATTTGATGGAGAAATTAAAACCTTTACAGACAAGCAAAAGCTGAGAGAGTTCAGCACCACCAAACCAGCTTTACAACAAATGCTAAAGGAACTTCTCTAGACAAAAACACAAGAGAAGGAAAAGTCCTATAATAACGAACCCAAAACAATTTAGAAAATGGGAATAGGAACATACATATCGATAATTACCTTAAATGTAAATGGACTAAATGCTCCCACCAAAAGACACAGATTGGCTGAATGGATACAAAAACAAGACCCATATATATGCTGTCTACAAGAGACCCACTTCAGACCTAGAGACACATACAGACTGAAAGTAAGGGGATGGAAAAAGATATTCCATGCAAATGGAAACCAAAAGAAAGCTGGAGTAGCAATTCTCATATCAGACAAAATAGACTTTAAAATAAGGACTATCAGAAGAGACAAAGAAGGACACTACATAATGATCAAGGGATGGATCCAAGAAGAAGATATAACAATTGTAAATATGTATGCACCAAACATAGGAGCACCTCATTACATAAGGCAAAATCTAGCAGCCATAAAAGGGGAAATCGACAGTAACACATTCATAGTAGGGGACTTCAACACCCCACTTTCACCAATGGACAGATCATCCAAAATGAAAATAAATAAGGAAACACAAGCTTTACACGATACATTAAACAAGACGGACTTAATTGATATTTGTAGGACACTCCATCCAAAAACAACAGAATACACATTTCTCTCAAGTGCTCATGGAACATTCTCCAGGATAGATCATATCTTGGGTCACAAATCAAGCCTTGGTAAATTTAAGAAAATTGAAATTGTATCAAGTATCTTTTCCGACCACAACGCCATGAGACTAGATATCAATTATAGGAAAAGAGCTGTAAAAAATACAAACACATGGAGGCTAAACAATACACTACTTAATAACGAAGTGATCACTGAAGAAATCAAAGAGGAAATTAAAAAATACCTAGAAACAAATGACAATGGAGATACAACGACCCAAAACCTATGGGATGCAGCAAAAGCAGTTCTAAGAGGGAAGTTTATAGCAATACAAGCCCACCTTAAGAAGCAGGAAACATCTCGAATAAACAACCTAACCTTGCACCTCAAGCAATTAGAGAAAGAAGAACAAAAAAACCCCAGAGTTAGCAGAAGGAAAGAAATCATAAAAATCAGATCAGAAATAAATGAAAAAGAAATGAAGGAAACAATAGCAAAGATCAATAAAACTAAAAGCTGGTTCTTTGAGAAGATAAACAAAATAGATAAACCATTAGCCAGACTCATCAAGAAAAAAAGGGAGAAGACTCAAATCAATAGAATCAGAAATGAAAAAGGAGAAGTAACAACTGACACTGCAGAAATACAAAAAATCATGAGGGATTACTACAAGCAACTCTATGCCAATAAAATGGACAATCTGGAAGAAATGGACAAATTCTTAGAAATGCACAAACTGCCAAGACTGAATCAGGAAGAAATAGAAAATATGAACAGACCAATCACAAACACTGAAATTGAAACTGTGATTAAAAATCTTCCAACAAACAAAAGCCCAGGACCAGATGGCTTCACAGGCGAATTCTATCAAACATTTAGAGAAGAGCTAACACCTATTCTTCTCAAACTCTTCCAAAATATAGCAGAGGGAGGAACACTCCCAAACTCATTCTACGAGGCCACCATCACCTTGATACCAAAACCAGACAAGGATGTCACAAAGAAAGAAAACTACAGGCCAATATCACTGATGAACATAGATGCAAAAATCCTCAACAAAATACTAGCAAACAGAATCCAACAGCACATTAAAAGGATCATACACCATGATCAAGTGGGGTTTATTCCAGGAATGCAAGGATTCTTCAATATACGCAAATCTATCAATGTGATTAACCATATTAACAAATTGAAGGAGAAAAACCATATGATCATCTCAATAGATGCAGAGAAAGCTTTTGACAAAATTCAACACCCATTTATGATAAAAACCCTGCAGAAAGTAGGTGTAGAGGGAACTTTCCTCAATATAATAAAGGCCGTATATGACAAGCCCACAGCCAACATCATCCTCAATGGCGAAAAACTGAAAGCATTTCCACTAAGGTCAGGAACAAGACAAGGTTGCCCACTCTCACCACTCTTATTCAACATAGTTTTGGAAGTTTTAGCCACAGCAATCAGAGAAGAAAAGGAAATAAAAGGAATCCAAATCGGAAAAGAAGAAGTAAAGCTGTCACTGTTTGCAGATGACATGATACTATACATAGAGAATCCTAAAGATGCTACCAGAAAACTACTAGAGCTAATCAATGAATTTGGTAAAGTAGCAGGATACAAAATTAATGCACAGAAATCTCTGGCATTCCTATATACTAACGATGAAAAATCTGAAAGTGAAATCAAGAAAACACTCCCATTTACCATTGCAACAAAAAGAATAAAATATCTAGGAATAAACCTACCTAAGGAGACAAAAGACCTGTATGCAGAAAATTATAAGACACTGATGAAAGAAATTAAAGATGATACAAACAGATGGAGAGATATACCATGTTCTTGGATTGGAAGAATCAACATTGTGAAAATGACTCTACTCCCCAAAGCAATCTATAGATTCAATGCAATCCCTATCAAACTACCACTGGCATTTTTCACAGAACTAGAACAAAAAATTTCACAATTTGTATGGAAACACAAAAGACCCCGAATAGCCAAAGCAATCTTGAGAACAAAAAATGGAGCTGGAGGAATCAGGCTGCCTGACTTCAGACTATACTACAAAGCTACAGTAATCAAGACAGTATGGTACTGGCACAAAAACAGAAAGATAGATCAATGGAATAGGATAGAAAGCCCAGAGATAAACCCATGCACATATGGTCACCTTATCTTTGATAAAGGTGGCAGGAATATACAGTGGAGAAAGGACAGCCCCTTCAATAAGTGGTGCTGGGAAAACTGGACAGGTACATGTAAAAGTATGAGATTAGATCACTCCCTAACACCATACACAAAAATAAGCTCAAAATGGATTAAAGACCTAAATGTAAGGCCAGAAACTATCAAACTCTTAGAGGAAAACATAGGCAGAACACTCTATGACATAAATCACAGCAAGATCCTTCTTGACCCATCTCCTAGAGTAATGGAGATAAAAACAAAAATAAACAAATGGGACCTAATGAAACTTCAAAGCTTTTGCACAGCAAAGGAAACCATAAACAAGACCAAAAGACAGCCCTCAGAATGGGAGAAAATATTTGCAAATGAATCAACTGACAAAGGATTAATCTCTAAAATTTACAGGCAGCTCATGCAGCTCAATAACAAAAAAATAAACAGCCTAATCCAAAATTGGGCAGAAGACCTAAATAGACATTTCTCCAAAGAAAATATACAGACTGCCAACAAACACATGAAAGAATGCTCAACATCATTAATCATTAGAGAAATGCAAATCAGAACTACAATGAGATATCATCTCACACCAGTCAGAATGGCCACCATCAAAAAATGTAGAAACAATAAATGCTGGAGAGGGTGTGGAGAAAAGGGAACACTCTTGCACTGCTGGTGGGAATGTGAATTGGTTCAGCCACTATGGAGAACAGTATGGAGTTTCCTTGAAAAACTACAAATAGAACTACCATATGACCCAGCAATCCCACTACTGGGCATATACCCTGAGGAAACCAATATTCAAAAAGTGTCATGTAGCAAAATGTTCATTGCAGCTCTATTTACAATAGCCCAGAGATGGAAACAACCTAAGTGCCCATCGTCGGATGAATGGATAAAGAAGATGTGGCACATATATACAATGGAATATTACTCAGCCATAAAAAGAAACGAAATTGAGCTATTTGTAATGAGGTGGATAGACCTAGATTCTGTCATACAGAGTGAAGTAAGTCAGGAAGAGAAGGACAAATACCGTATGCTAACACATATATATGGAATTTAAGAAAAAAAATATTATGAAGAATCTAGGGGTAAAACAGGAATAAAGACACAGCCCTACTGGAGAACAGACTTGAGGATATGGGGAGGGGGAAGGGTGAGGTGTGATAGGGCGAGAGAGAGACATGGACATATATATACTAACAAACGTAAGGTAGATAGCCAGTGGGAAGCAGCCGCATGGCACAGGGAAACCGGCTCGGTTCTTTGTGGCTGTGTGGAGGGGTGGGATAGGGAGGGTGGGATGGAGGGAGACAAAGAGGGAAGAGGTATGGGAACATATGTATATGTATAACTGATTCACTCTGTTATAAAGCAGAAACTAACACACCATTGTAAAGCAATTATACCCCAATAAAGATGTTAAAAAATAAAATATTATAGATCTTAATGTACACACTCAGACACACACACACAGATGAGTTAAAATCTGGGGAAATCTGAATAAGATCTATAGATTGTAACAATGCCAGTATCCTTGTTCTAATATTACAGAGCAATATATCTAGTTTTGCAAAATGTCACCATTGGGGGAAACTAGGCAAAGTGCACAAGGGGTCTTTCTGTATTGTTTCTTACAACTACATGTAAATCTACAATTAATTGAAAATTTCAATTAAAAATCATCATAAGAAAATCTCTGGTGGGCCTAAAACAGTCTATCTCACCTACGATTTCTACAAAATCTCCGGACAAAAATACAAAAAGCGACTATCTGAAGACTTTGAAAAGTTAATAATAGTGGGCAGATTCATGAGGGAATCAAACCCAGAAGAATGATCCCTATGGGAGTGAGTTTACTGGGGGTTTTCCCCTTTTTCATTTCTTCTCTTTGTCCTTAGGGCAGTCCTAGTGCAGAATTGCACAGCAGGCAGGGAAAGCAAAAACTCTGAAAGAAACATGTCTTGCTGCCAATAGAATTGGGAAAGAAGACCATCCTGAGTCAGAGAGTGGTCCGGTAAGCCTCGTTTTTATTCAATTTTTTTCTCTGTTTCTCTCCAGGCCCTGAATCAAGAGTAGCTTCAGTCATGGAGTTGTACTGCAGGAGCAGTGGTACAGTTACCTAAAACCACAAGAGAAAGCTCATCTTCCTTGTTGAAGAAAAAGGAAAAGGGGACCCTGTCGTCCAAATAATGTCTATACAAATTTCTTTTATGTTTTACATCTTTTTCTCTTAGTGTTTTCCTCTGAGGATGGCCTCAGATGTACATAACTGTATGGTGCCATGAGTGGATAAAACTCTGAGAGAAAGACCATCTTTATAACTAGAGTATAACTAGACTGTAGATCCGAGGGAGTCCATATATCTGCCTCATTCTCACTTAAGGCAATTGGGTATGGGGGTGGGGGTAAAAGAACCTAGAGGGTGCAAAGCTGAGCAGCTATCCATGGGCAAGGGAGAATTTGTGGAAGTCCAGCCTGCCTGAAGAGAGTTTCCAGCACACTACCACAATGGGTTAGAGACAAGTTTGGATGCAGAGGAGAGAGAGGAACACACCAAGGCAGCCCCCCTCCCCAGGATGACACTTTAAGAGGCTGGGCTTTTGGCAACAGCAGCAACAACCTCTTTGGCAGAGGAGGTGGAAAGTGGTGAACTCTCCCATGGAAGAGGTGGCAAGTGAAAGTGGTAAGTGACTGCCCAGCTCTCCCAGTTGTGCAGGTTGTAACTGAAGTAACCTATTTCTCTCCAGAAGCTGGTTGAGATGCTGAGGAGGTGCCTCCATGACTGGGGCGAGTGAGGAGAAAGGGAAGGCGGCAGATAAGAATATCAAAGGACATTAAAGGAATATGTTTCTTGATGTTTGCTTCATGACTTCAGCAGG